>NC_079193.1:168281389-168581389 GCF_029499605.1 Hyla sarda
TAACACTGTCTGCAGAAGACTTATGAGTGACCAGGATTGCTAGTTGTTGTATTCCCTGATTCTTTCTGCTTGCCAGAGTATCATCAAAAACTTCACTTCGTGTATAATTTATTGCACCTCCGATATTTGCGGTCTTCTCACGTGACACTTTCATTTCTGCTATAAAAGCCATCACAACAGATTTGCTGATCCCTTGATTAAGGGAACCAATTAATGTTGCTTTGCTGTTGAATGCCACCAGGCCCACGTGGACACAGTATTCACTTATCTCCAGATTTGATAGGATGTTAGTTAAGAATTTCTTCATGTCGTCACTTTCTGAGCTTGTATGTTCTGAAATGTCCACCATTAGCACAAGATCTGTCGCTATACCTTTGTGACACACTGTGGAAAATAAGAAAATGTGAGTACAATTTATTAGAACATCAACTCATATGTCAATATAGCTTAAGCTCCAAAAATGGGGAAAAAAATGAATACTGAGAAATCCTAATCATTTCCCTATTTACAGTCTGCCCATTTTAACCTTACAAGTTATAACATAAGATGCAAAGCAGAAATTGTCATATTTTATTATTGAAAAAAAGTGTCCAAAATTTTTGTATCTGAAATATCTTTATTTCTAGACATGGGCTTCCTAACCCTACAATGACATTTCACATTGTTATTTATTGGTTTCCAAAGATTGAGTTAGTAGGGTTTTTTTTTTTTTTTTTGTAGCAATTCTGGGACACGACACATGTGACATAAAAACCTACTTGGAAAAGCCTTAGTAACTGTTGCCCATTGTTCTCACACTCTCACATGGGAGCTGCCCATTGTTATCACTGAAAATCAGCTTCTTTTTCAAGGAAAATTATAGCCAGATAATGGCAGTAACCACTGTAGGGGAAATATAGTGTAACATTACGGTCCTTCAGATGATTTGCCATCCATGTCATGTATGGACAGTGTGATTTTGAGTGGCTTACTTTCTTAACACAAATGAACAAATAAAACAAAAAAATACATCATTTTAATACAATTAATATCCAACCAGAGAATATTACCTGCAGTTATGTTATTCACAACAGCTGTTGGGGAGGATGCAGTAGTAAATACTACAGTTCCTAAGAAAATAGTGAAATAAAGAATAAAAGTTGGAGATGAAGTCAAAATTCTTACTAAGGTTTCTTAAAAACCATTGTCATTAGTGTGAAAGGGAATAGGGTTAAAGGGGTACTCCGGTGAAAAACCTTTTTTTTTAAATCAACTGGTGCCAGAAAGTTAAACAGATTTGTAAATTACTTCTATTAAAAAATCTTAATCCTTCCTGTACTTATTAGCTGCTGAATACTACAGGGGAAATTCTTTTCTTTTTGAAACACAGAACTGTCTGCTGACATCACGAGCACAGTGCTCTCTGCTGACATCTCTGCCCATTTTAGGAACTGTCCAGAGTAAAAGGAAAGAATTTCCACTGTAGTATTCAGCAGCTAATAAGTACAGGAAGGATTCAGATTTTTTAATAGAAGTAATTTACAAATCTGTTTAACTTTCTGGCACCAGTGGATTAAAAAAAAAAAAAAAAAAAAAAAAAAAGGTTTTCACCGGAGTACCCCTTTAAACTGTCAGTAGTCTTCTTAATGAAAAGCTTAAAAAGGATTTCTGTAAAAATGTGGTATAATGCAGAAAACTGCTCATTAGTATTAATGCATATAGATATTATTTTTGAAAGTTAAAAGAAAATATTTGGCTAAAAGCAAGAATTTGTATTTTCATGCTTAATTTATCACTGGCAGAATTTGTGAACATTTTAAATTAGGCTGGGTCCCCACATTAAAAAATTTAAAGCAAAATACGGCTGTAAAATCTTTTTAAAAACAGACATGTTTTTAATCTTACAATGTGCGTAATGAAAGCCTATGGAAAAGCGGGCATCAGTGCATGCATTGTTTAATAATACTATGTTGGAATTACAGACTTTTTTGAACATTGTATGCATTGACGGCAACTTTTCCAGAGACTTTCGAAGTGCACAATATTATATAAAATAGTTCTTTTAAAGGACATGTCCGGTGCTCACTTTTCTTATTGTATCCGTTCCGGGTTGCAAAAAAAAAAAGAAAATAAGCTTTCTCTTGCCTGCCTACGCTCCCCCGGTGCTCCGGTACAGGCGTTCGGTCCCTGGGCTGTATTCTTCTTACTTCCTGTTAGCCTGGCACGTCACACGGAGCTTCAGCCTATCACTGGCCGAGGCGGGACATCGCTGCGGCCGGTGATAGGTTGAAGCTGCGTGTGACGTGCCGGGCTAACAGGAAGTAAGAAGAATACAGCCCGGGGACCGAACACCTGTACTGAAACACCGGGGGAGCCTAGGCAGGTAAGAGAAAATTTGTTTTCTTTTATTTTTCCGCCCGGAACGGATAAAATAAGAAAAGTGAGCACCGGACATCTCCTTTAAGCTGATTTTATGGCTGTATTTTACTTTTAAAGTTACTGTGTGTGTGTGTGTGAACTCGGCCTTAGGCCATATAGGTTTTTTTTTTTTATCCGATTAAGGGAAAAATTCAGATGCAAAATAAAAAATTTTACAGACAAATCTACAACAGAATTTTTTATTAGATATAAACACAACCTATAGAAGCTTTTTACAATGACACATTTTAATCTGAATAATAATATCATAATCTTTGTTTACCACATGATCATTGAAAAAATTTTATGATTTGAAATTATTATTTCAACATTTTCTTTACTAGTGCACATGTCATGTTAATGTTAATTTTAGATTATTACTTTAAATGTAGTATTCATTATGACTTCTTACATGCAGTGAAAAAAAAAAGTCTGAAAAGATCTTTTAGTGTTTTGTTATTGAAGGCTGAACTAGTAAAGGTTAACAAGTTACATTTTATTATTTGTGAGAGAAAAGAGTTCTGTGTACAAGTTAAGTTTAACTGAGAAGTTATGGCTAGGAAGTTGTGACTTGAAGGTGCATGCTCTATTTTTATAGCATTTGTTAAGGTTTTGGTGGTTATTATAATGTGCTCTTGCTGGACTCTTCTTTATGTCCTTTCCAGTAGATGTTAATCTATTAAAGAGGAAGGGACAAATAAAGGAAAATAGTTGACATGCTCTCACCTTGTGTGCTTGGCAAATAATAGTTATTTTTAACCACATCTTGAATTGTGGTGACCATATCCTTTGAAAATGTAGTTAGCTCTCGGACATTGTTTATCATAAAAGCAAGCGTGGGTGATGTAGCCATTGCTTCCAGCTGATTTTTAGAGGCATTCTTTAGTCCCATTGTAATAATCCTGACACTTTCCTGTTTTAAAGCATCAGCTGATAATTGAACATCATCTAGAGAAGGCCCAGACGTGATCACAACAAGAACTGGTGGATACTTTGATTTATCTCTTAAATTTATTTCATTAAATAAGGATTCCTTTATTTTGCCAAGGGCATTACCCGTCATTAATGACCCTCCGCCAAAATCAAACTTATTTTTAATATAATTTATTATGGGGTTTTTTGCTTTGAAGGTAGATAGAGAGAAATCAACATTTAGGTCATCATTGTAATGTGCTAAAGCAATTCGATATTGGTTAACACCTATTTGCATTTGAGAAACTGTTCTTGATATAAAGGTTTTCACTTGGTTGAAGACATTTTTTCCCATATTATTTGAATTATCCACCAGAAATACAAGATCTGCATATTCCGGGACTGTAATCACAAAGAACAAATTAGAAATGAAATAGATCAAGGAGGAACCCATGCATTTGATGACCAGTATTTTGCATTGATAGGCTTACCAGTATCTTGACTAGATGATAGCTCCAGCCAGCTAGCCATCAGAAATAAGCCAAAAAGGAATCTCATTTTGAGAGCACCACAATGTAATTATCGAAGGGTTCTAAAGGTAAAAATGTATAGTAAGCAAGACAAATGTTAGTAACATAACAATATTGAAAAGGTAGGTACATATAGATACATAAAAAAACATATTGTAACACAGAATGGCATAAAATATATTTAGAATATTTAGAAAAAAATCATTAAGAATTTTAGACTTAAAAGGGACCTGATGATCATAGGTGGAGATTTACTTTAATGTGAAGCACTTAAAGACTGTCTATAATTTCAGGAAGCTTTTCAGGATAAGCTGCTATGTGTGTATACATGGGGGTAGCACTATTTCTAATGTTTAAGTTCCCCTTAGCTATTGGTGGAGATTAGCTTCTATGATGGCTCCTCTACGCTGCCAGATTCGGCAAGATGGATCACCAGACACTGCTTCAAATTGACAACTTTTCCCTATTTATTGTAATAGTACAATACCCATCATTGTGAAGAATTTTAGTCCCATCCATGAGGTTCCTATAAATGTGATATAAAGGCACAACTTGCTCATAGTGGGATGTATCCCCTAGTAGTTCTGCTCTGTGGTCTGCATGTAATTAAGGGCAGCATAGAATGGGGCAGGTCTGCTTTTCTATAAGTCAAAATTGCACAAAAAAGTTGCTACATGATATTAAGTGTCTTTTTTATATGCTTCTCGAGTCTTTTTTGCTAACAAATATTTTTCATAATCAGGGCAGTTCCATTAGGACATGGATATCTTCAAGGATTTAGAGGTATTTGCAAATCAGTCTCTAATAATTTTAGGTCTTAGGTCTAACAATTTGGCCTTAGACCTTAAACTTGATACCTTGTTAGGTGTGTCACTCTCCTATGCATTTACTTGATTTATGGTATATCCAGAAGCTTCAGACTATAACTTAATCTGCTATGCACAATCTCACTTAAAATGTGATGTCATGTTGGTGTCTTAGACCTTATTGGATTTTAAAGTCTTAGCCCAGGTTAAGTAAATCCAATGGTTGGGTCATGCCCCAGTAGATAGGTCTAAAATGTTCTCAGTTCTTGAAAGCAATTTCAATTATATAGTACTAAAATCTACTGCAAAGTCCACTTGCAAATTTTAGGACAACCACTGGATCACAAAAGTGACCTATTTTCTGCTACAATTAAAAGTGATACCCTAAAGAGTGTATCTCTCCCGGGGCTCCCAACAGAGTACAAATACTGAAGATGCTAATTTGGTAAAATGGGCATTACATTTTACATATGAATGGGGCTGAACAAACTTTTGTTGCACTCGCTATTTCCTTAATTTATTATGCCTGCAGCATTATTTCTCAAAAGGGTGCCTTCCCCTCATCAGCTCTCCTAGCACCACATCTTCCCATAAACTAATACAGGAAATTATATGCAAAATCTATTGCCAACCATAAACTATATTAACCATAAATTGCCAACTTAGTTAAAAATGTAATATCTTTGTTTTTTATTTTCTTTTCTTAAATATGACCCTCCAAAATCTGAAAATCTCAGGGCAGGCCTATAATGAATGTGTTAAGTCTGAATCTGATTGTTCACATTTAAGACATAAGGCAAATAATACAATCTGTAAAGAATCTTCAGTTGGAACCGTTTAGCCAACCATCGGCTGAGGGTTCCGTCAGGGTCCCGTCATCCAGGAGATCACAGGGGTTCCCAGTGGCCAGACCCCTGCGATCAGACACTTATCCCCTATCCTTTAGAAAAAGAACGCGTTTTTATAAAGTGCATAATCTCTTTAATTTGCAACACTACTGCCCAAGGCTCCATAGTCAAAACAGTGAAAAAGATGAGAGGGGACCCTGTCTCAGCCAGTGATTGGCTGAGCGGGCCATCACTTCTGTTCAGTAAGAGCACATGTTTGGGAGTAGGGGCCAGATCATGCTGAGGAGAATTGGCAGTCCTTGCAAGCTGAGATGAGAGCCGGGGACCTCGCATAGGAGATCGCTGAGAGGATTCTTGCTGTTGGACCCCCCCAGCGATTAGGTACTTATTCATTTTGTATGGTTTATTTTTTCAAGCATTTTGTAAGAACCAGTAAAACTGAATTCAACCTAAATGTGATTTCATCTAAAAGTAACACAAATTGTTACAAATTTAACTGACCTGTGTGTGTGTGTGTATATATGTATACGGTATATGCATATTTTTGTGTGTGTCCATAAAGATGAGGAGATTGTGAGCCATTTTGGGGAGATAAATTAATAAAACTGAATGCAATCTGAGTGCAATGTTGTTGAATATAAATAATGCAAAAAATAAAATAAAAAAAAACTGTTGTAACCTTCAATAGCAAACTAACTTAGTGATGGTTCATTTGTTCATTACCTGGTAATCCTGGACAAGTATTTCAGGACCATGGAGAGCAGTAGAGTTCTGGGAATATGAGGCAAATGATACTAATAAATAATGTCAGCTAATCCTATTATTATTCTGACATTCTAACTAAATTATATCATTGCTTGTATTTGTGGTCTACAGTAGAAATGCTGGTGTTAAAGCTTACCTATACAAAAAAAACAACAACATTATTTTTATCTCTATGGTTGCTGTGTGTGCTAAAACAATGCCTCCTCCTGCTTCTCCTTCTCTGACTTTGTTGACTGAGATGTCTAAATGCTCAAAGACAACCAGGACTCGACTGTCCATTTTTGGCTAATATCAGATGGGCCGATCCCCATTTTGGGCCAGTCCCTAGGCAGTGCAGTAAAGGGCTAGGAAGTGGCTAGCATTGGTGATGCACATCTCTGTAACAGTGCCCTAGTGTGTCCTGGCATTGGCACTCCAGTGCGGAGCAACCCCCCCCCCACCCGACATGAGTCAACGTAGCATCATTCAAAAGCACTGCAAGTTTCAAACCCCACCCTACACAGCCCATGAGGACCTTTCTTCCCTTTTTTTTTTTAAATAATATTTCTGTGGCAGCACTGTTGCTAGGCCAGCAGTGCTGGAACCAAATTCCAACGAGCCATCTTCTTCTTATTCCCTTTAGCTGCTTGGTGCCACCTCTTCTCATTCGGCACCAGTGGGAGTAAGAAGGTGTCATCCAGAAGCACTTCTCAGGCCAACAGTGTCAATGTAAGGTAGGTATTCATTACCAGAAAAGATTAATGAAAGCATCATGTACACAGCCTGGGGCCAAAGCCTTAAGCTCAGTGCTCAAAGAACACTCTACAGGTTGCTTATCTTAGAGCTGGACAATCATCTAATAGAAGGGACTCAATAGGACTTGTAATATTATATATGGGCTGCTGGGATTTATGTGCCAGGGCTGCCTTTTAGTCCCAGTCCAACCCTGCAGACAATAGAAAACAATGGTGCAGCACTCCAAAATTGCAAAAAAGTGTTAAAAAATTTATTCCTTCATGTCAAAATTCAAAGCGACGTTTCAGCTCCCCACTGGAGCTTTTTTCAAGCATGCTTGAAAAAAGCTCCAGTGGGGAGCTGAAACGTCGCTTTGAATTTTGACATGAAGGAATAAAATTTTTTACACTTTTTTGCAATTTTGGAGTGCTGCGCCATTGTTTTATATATATATATATATATATATATATATATATATATATATATATATATATCTTACAGAGAGAATTTAAGATATTTTTAAAAGTCTCCTACCTAGTGTCAGTATTCTTGTTTTTTAAGACATTATCCCAATTTTTATTGTTAAGGGCTTCTCTGAGTTGATCAAAGTTTGCCTTCCTAAAGTTCATTGTTTTTGTGGCCCCTCGAGAGATTCCCTTATGGCAGGACAAGCTATAATGTATTATATTATGATCCTAGTTGTATGATCTACCTGCACATTAGTTACTCTATTAGGTCTGTTAGTTAATATTAAATCCAGGAGGTTGGGCCCTGCACCAATTGGGACAGATAATTGTCTTTAGCTATGGTCAGAAACCTGTTTCCTTTATGAAATTCACAGGTCTCAGTCTCCCAGTTTATATCAGGATAGTTAAAGTCCCCCCATTATTATCACATCATTTTGATTTGCTTCCTTGTTTATTTGCCTCAGTAATTGATCTTCTGAATCTTCCATTATTTTTGGTGGCTTATAGCAAATCCCATTAGAATTTTTTTTATTTTTATCTCTATATAATTCTACCCATAATGACTCCACATTATTGTTTCCCTCCCGTATATCCTCCCACAGTGCGGCCTTCATATTGGACTTTACATAAAAGCAAACTCCTCCCCCTTTTCATTTTGTCTGATCCTTCCTGAATGGACTATAACCCTGTATGTTGACCGCCCAATCATAGCTATCGTCCAACCATGTTTCAGTTACACCCACTATGTCATAATTCTTCTCAGACATCCTATTCTCCTATCAACTCCAGTTCCTCTGTTTTATTGGACAGACTTCTGGCATTAGTCAACATGCAATTTAATGGTATATGTTTTTTCTTCCTATGAAGCCTATCCCTATTAACTGTTCTAACCCCTCCCTCTGCTCCACCCCCAAGTACATTAATAAGTCCCACCTCTCTATCTACGCTATCTTCGCCCTCTATGTTATAGGTTCCCACCCCCAGTCCTTAGTTTAAACACTCCTCCACTCTTCTGGCCATCTTCTCCCCAAGCACAGCAGCACCCTCCCCATTGAGGTGCAGCCCATCCCTATGGTAGAGCTGGTATCCGACAGAGAAGTCCGCCCAGTTCTCCATGAATCCAAACCCCTTCTTCCTACACCAGCTTCTGAGCCACTTGTTTACCTCCCTAATCTCCCGCTACCTCTCTGGTGTGGCTCGTGGTGCAGGTAATATTTCAGAAAGTATTACCTTTGAGGCCTTTGCCTTAAGTTTGCCGCCTAAGTCCCTGATATCATTTTTAAGGACACTCCAGCTACCTCTTACTAGGGCTGTGGAGTTGGTAGATAAATGTTCCGACTCCGCAGTTTTTTGTACTTCCGACTCCGACTCCCTGACTCCTCTGTATTAATATGTGAATGTATTTATAAACACTTACAGTTGAATCCAATAAGCTGTTCCACCAAGTTCTTCTAAGCTCTTCTAGCAGAGAGAGGTAGTTGGGCAGAAGCTGCTGCCTTCTCCTTTTTGTGTGCTGATCTGCTGGTGAAGATAGAGCAGTGGGAGGATCCAGGAAGGGGCATTTATTATAAAACATGATTTCCCTAGTAGAATCCCATAGACATGTTTAAAGTTTAAGCTAACAATCAGAGTTTACAAGTTTTTATAGCCTTAGCTGAATGGCAGCAGTTTTTCCAATGGATTGCAGCTTCAGTCTTGAACTATTGACCCTCCATTCCCTTCACTTATACAAGTGTCTCTAGTCCTGCAAAAAACATATTTACTTAATCCCTGATCAGTGAGAGGCTAGGTTACCCATGGGTTCCCTATAATAGCAGAACACAACACTATGGAAAGTATAAGTATTGCCGCTCCTAATTGTGCGTTGGGTGCCATATAGTGAAGCACATGAAAAGCATGCTTCTTCACGGTCACTTAACGTGTTCGTTTTGTGGTTACGTGAGGCACTGCATGCATTGGTCTTTATTCTTACAGAAGAGAAGTCATTAATTATAACTTCTTGTGAATTGGGACATTTAAACTTGCACCCCTGCACTCCTCCTTCCATTCCTTACTGGAGCAGACGCCCCCCTGGCGGTCAAAGGCAGATTCCTGCTGCAGTACTGCCAGCTCTGAAATAGCATCCCCCTCATCTGCCAACCAGGCAAACTTGTTGGGGTGTGCCAGTTCACTACTAGCCTCCCTGACACTTTTCCCTCTACCCCATTTTCTAACTGTAACCATGCTAGCTACCTGACTGTCCTGCACCTCCATCCCACTATCCTCCCCCCACCTCTACCCCAGAGAGTACTTGCCCAGTGAGCAGCAGACTCCTCTCCAAATTGCCAATTCGTCTCAGTGTTGCCAGTTGCTCCTCTAGATCCAGGATCTGGGCTTCCAAATGAACAACTCACACACATCTAGCACAACAATATGCACCCTCAAACTGCCATTCAAGGATTGCATACATCATGCAAGATGTACACTGGACTGCATTTTCCAACATGGAGGCCATCTTGGTTTTGGGGATTGTAAAAATAAGCACAGAAGCAAAAGATTTCAATTAAACTCCCTGAATTTAAAGTCCCTTAATTTTAAGTCCCCCTCATTTTTATACTTTCACACACTTGTATACTTTCATACGATCGCCAGCTCACACAATCGCTTATTGTACTTGCTTTTATAGTTACCAGTTACCACTTCTCTGTTGCACTGCCTGGAAGTGAATGCAAATGCTGGATGCTGTCACCTCTTTGCTCTGTTATTTATTTACAAAGACTGCAGACACTTTAAGGCTACAGCCTATGAGCTGCTGGGACAGGATCCAAGCACTTGCATGCACATTGATATAACATAATAGTGCCTATGGGGTGGGTGGGACTTGAACTCTACTGTCAGTCACAGTCTGTGTCATGCTGATCACAGTGGCTTAAGGACTTTTACAGGGACCACAATTTATAGTTGGGTATGGTGATGAGGGGGCTGCACTGAAGATAATGGTGGTTGTAGTTTCTCCTGGGCACACTCTGCATAGTGTCTGGCCTGATGACATTTTGGAGTTTGTGTTATGGTGAAATGAAGTAAGGAGGCCAAACACTGTGATCATTAAAAGAGGTAACAGTGTTTAGTGGAACAACTCATTCTTCCACAAATGGAGGCATATAGTCTCTGGAACAATATAATATGCAGGTTATGGCTGGAGCAGGGTAACTCACAAAGCTGGTGTGAACTAGGTTACCTGGAGCTTGTTCTCTTTACTCTAGATCATGTGCTTGTCACTTGCCATCTTTGTAGAATGCCCTGGAGCAGATCCTAGCTAGTTGGCTCCCAATTTGTACCAAAGTAAGTCTGTACTCAAAACCTGTGCTTCTGTTCTCAACAGCAGGGCGGATGTATTGAGGCCACTGAGGTCCTAGGATGATGCTATTTAACCCTTGTGCAGGCTTTGCTCACTTACTGTTTCTCCATCTACTCTCAGGTGCAACCAGGTAGAGATGACCAAGATGATGTTCTCAGCAGAAGGTGGTATAGTCCCAACCTATCCTGGCTCTCTCACTGTTATAGGGAGAGAGGCTAATTTGTTCCTCTCCCCTCCACACTCTACACTAGACTAAGGCCATGTTCCCACATTGGAATTTCCGTACAGAATTCCGCTTGGAATTACAGCACAGAAATTCCGCTGCAGCAGAGTCCCGTTGAATTCAACGGGATTCTGCTACACTGAAATTTCCATGCCAGATGTTTCTGCAGCGGAAATTCCAATTTCCGCGACTGCAGAGAGAATGAACACATTCATTCTTTCTGCGGACTCCACATGGAATGCATAGCCATCTATAAGACAGCACATTTCTGTGTGGTCCTAGCGCCAGCATAAAGCCTTCAGTTTGCAGAGTGTCCACACGGAACATATCCTAACACTTACTTTCTGAGACAGGCTTAGAGCTTCCTCTTTTTTTTTTTTTCGTTTAAAAGTTATTTATGGAGATTAAGCAAAACCTGTACAGAGGAAAAGTTGACCAGTTGCCCAAAGCAACCAATCAAATTGCTTCTTTCATTTTTTATAGGCCTTTTCAAAAATGAAAGAAGTGATCTGATTGGTTGCTATGGTCAACTGGTCAACTTTTCCTCTGCAAAACTTTTGATAAATCTTCCCCATTGTTCAGTAGAAATTCCATTCTAACTTTATTGTCTAGGAAAGTACAATTTCAGCTATACATACAGTACAGACCAAAAGTTTGGACACACCTTCTCATTCAAAGAGTTTTCTTTATTTTCATGACTATGAAAATTGTAGATTCACATTGAAGGCATCAAAACTATGAAGTAATACATGTGGAATTAAATACATAACGAAAAAGGGTGAAACAACTGAAAATATGTCATATTCTAGGTTCTTTAAAGTAGCCACCTTTTGCTTTGATTACTGCTTTGCATACTCTTGGCATTCTCTTGATGAGCTTCAAGAGGTAGTCACCTGAAATGGTCTTCCAACAGTCTTGAAGGAGTTCCCAGAGATGCTTAGCACTTGTTGGCCCTTTTGCCTTCATTGGTTCAGGTCTGGTGACTGTGGGTTCAGGTCATCTGGCGCAGCACCCTATCACTCTCCTTCTTGGTCAAATAGCACTTATACAGCCTGGAGGTGTGTTTGGGGTCATTGTCCTGTTGAAAAATAAATGATGGTCCAACTAAACGCAAACCGGAGGGAATAGCATGCCGCTGCAAGATGCTGGGGTAGCCATGCTGGTTCAGTATGCCTTCAATTTTGAATAAATCCCCAACAATGTCACCAGCAAAGCACCCCCACACCATCACACCTCCTCCTCCATGCTTCACGGTGGGAACCAGGCGTTCACCTTTTCTGCGTCGCACAAAGACACGGTGGTTGGAACCAAAGATCTCAAATTTGGACTCATCAGACCAAAGCACAGATTTCCACTGGTCTAATGTCCATTCCTTGTGTTCTTTAGCCCAAACAAGTCTCTTCTGCTTGTTGCCTGTCCTTAGCAGTGGTTTCCTAACAGATATTCTACCATGAAGGCCTGATTCACACAGTCTCCTCTTAACAGTTGTTCTAGAGATGTGTCTGCTGCTAGAACTCTGTGTGGCATAGACCTGGTCTCTAATCTGAGCTGCTGTTAACCTGCGATTTCTGAGGTTGGTGACTGGGATGAACTTATCCTCCGCAGCAGAGGTGACTCTTGGTCTTTCTTTTAATGGGACGGTCCGCATGTGAGACAGTTTCTTTGTAGCTCTTGATGGTTTTTGTGACTGCACTTGGGGACACTTTCCACCTAGAATATGACATATTTTCAGTTGTTTCACACTTTTTTATGTCTATAATTCCACATGTGTTAATTCATAGTTTTAATGCCTTCAGTGTGAATCTACAATATTCAAAGTCATGAAAATAAAGAAAACTCTTTGAATGAGAAGGTGTGTCCAAACTTTTGGTCTGTACTGTATATATGTACCAAATTCAAATAGTTGTTCTTTATATTTTATTATTTTGCAAAAAAATTGTAATTTTCTTACACAATAAAACAAGACCTATAACTCTTCTATTTTTCTCTTCGCACAGCTGTGTGGGACTTGTTGTAGTTTTAGGCTTTTTATAGTTTCATTGGTACCATTTAAAGGGGTACTCCGCCCCTAGCATCTTATGCCCTATCCAAAAGATAGGGGATGAGATGTCAGATCACGGGAGTCCCTGCCTTCCATAGACTTGTATTGAGGGGGAGGGCTGTGACATCATGAGGGGGTGGAGCCATGACGTCACTATGCTCCGGCCCCTGTATCGCCGGTAATTATGCACAGAATGAGTTTGCTCTGTGCAGTAATGATAGCGGGTGCTGCAGCGGAGATCCCAGGGGTCCCCAGCAGCGGGACCCCTGTGACCTGACATCTTATCCCCTATCCTTTGGATAGGGGATAAGATGCTAGGGGCGGAGTACCCCTTTAAGGGTATATATGACTTCTTGATCACTTTCATTTCTGTTTCCTTGTTTAATAAAATACAGTGATTCTAGCATCCTTTGTTTAAAGGGTACCTCTCATCAAAAAAACTTTTGATATATTATAGATTAATGTATGCAGAATAACTTTACAATTGTATGTTATTAAAAAATATGCTTCTTTCTATTTAATTTTCCACTTTGAAGAAATGAGCACTAGGGGTCTCCCTACCAGTCCTGGCAGCAAGCATTTCAGACTCATGCTGGAGTCCTAAACACTACGAACTGCCAGTCTGCTTTGTTCACAAAGGAGAACACTCAGAGCTGCCGGCCTGCTTTGTTCACAGCCTGTTTGGCTGTGAACAAAGCAGGCTGGCAGTCAGAGTGTTTAGGACTCCAGCATGAGTCAGAAATGCTTTCCGACAGGACTGATCTGGAAAAATACAATAGAAAGAAGCATACTTTTCATTTACATGCTTTTGGAAAGTTATTCACCATTCATTAATCTAAAATATATCAAAAGTTTATTTGATGAGAGGTACCCTTTAATTATAATTTGTATAGTGTCTACCATGTGAGGTAAATAATGAGATCACTTTAGAGTTTGGATCATTTTGGACATGGCAATACCAAATAAGTATGCTTTGTTATATTTTTTTGTAAAAATATATTTTGTAAGAAGAACATGCATTTTCTATCTATTATTTGAGGATAGGGTTTTTTTTATATGATATTTTATTAAAAATAAATTTTTAGTTAATACCACAAGAGCACTAGAGCAGATGATCTCCTGCTCACTCATATAATATACTGCACTACTATTGTAGTGCAGGTTTTAAGCCTGTTAGCATTCATTTAGATGTGCTGGAGGCACAGCTGTATGCATGTGTATTCATGGCAGACCTTGGGACCTTCATTAGGTCTGCCATGGAAAACCAATAGTAACTGGAGATCCTGTTGCTAGGCTGCCAATGGGGTGACAGTTCACCCAATTTTTTTTCACATGTAAAGGGTTGCAAGGGATGCAAGGGGTTAAACTACCAAGAGCAGAGAATTTTCCACTCCTGATAGTTATATCAGCAGCCCGGCTATCATGAGTTATCGCTATCCCTGTCACAGAGATTTGTATTGTTTTTTTTAACCCGTTCTATTAAAATATGGGGGCTAGAATGTATCACTGCAATGACCACATATTGATGGTAATTAAGGGGTTAAATGTTCGGTTCTGTATATTTTGGTGCACTTGATAAGTAGTAAAAACACCATTCCTTAGGCCACTCAGTTCATCTACATTTTTTCTATCCTCTATCCATAAAATAAATACTGGCTGAGGGAATGTTATCAGTTTTATTCCAAAAATAGTTCAGTGTTGTTACACTTTTATTTCCCCCTGTAAAGCAGACGGGATCATTATGTAGTGTGTTTATTTACTTTTCATCTAATTTCGTCAGATTCTTTGTGCTACAGCAAACTGATTTTTAGCAGACCCAATCTAAAGTTCATCTGGGCCAAATTCAACATGCGCTCCTGTCTTCCTGCCAGCAAATGTTGGGCAGAGAAACTTGACATATGAGATGTTTGCTAGGGAGATCTAATGACAAAGAAGCAGACAGTGGAGAGGGGGATTTCCACTATGAGAGATAGAGAAAAACCCAAGAAAGCATAAACACCCCCATTCTTCTACACAAACTTTTCAAAAGTTTGATTCTGCTGATTCGCTGAACTCTGCCAAATATTTCTTGCTCTAGTGTATCTATGTACCCATGGGCTGCTTGAAAAGGAAAATTAAAGAGTACCTGTCATATCCCACAAAAATAAGTCAGATGTTCCTCAGTACCTAATCCTGATCATTTCAATATATATTTCTTTGTTTATAGATCCTATATTTCTCTCACAAATACTGTCTATCTGTTACTCATTCTGTTTGTTATTCTGTGACTTAGTGAGGGTATATCCTCACTCTGCATGACTCATCTTCCTCCCTGAGTCTGCTATGCTGTGCTGATCTGTAACCCCATCCTCTTTGTTTTCAGGCAGGAGTTTAATAGAACAGGAGTGAGCACCCTCACTTATTGGACTTTGTCTCAGCCTGTGCCTCAGCTTGGACTAATATGATGTTTCAACTGAACAGGATTATGTTCTGGATGGTATTATTTTTTAAAAGCCATGTTTTATTTTTATTTTTTTATAAAAAGGAGATATCATTTATTATTAGAGAGGTTAATGTTTTGCCGAGATGTACAACATATAAAAGGAATAAATAAAAAATGGCAACCTTAACTTCCAATAAAAATAGATTTTGCACTGACAGAAAAGATGTAGAATGCTACCATCCCCCCCCCGCAATCTCCTGCCGAGCGCCTGGATTTTCACATGAATGATGCTGTATCGACCACTGCACAAAGCGGTGGCCAACACAACCTCTCTATGTATTTTTATGAGAGATCCAGAGATCCAGAGTTTGGAGATCCCAGGGGTCCCAGCGATCGGGCTCCCTATGATCAGACACTTATCCCTATCTTGCAAATAAGGGATACGTTTTTTTTCACACTGGACTACTCCTTTAACCTCTTAAGGACCCAGCCATTTTACACCTTAGGACCCGGCCATTTTTTGAACATCTGACCACTGTCACTTTAAACATTAATAACTCTGGAATGCTTTTAGTTATCATTCTGATTCCGAAATTGTTTTTTCGTGACATATTCTACTTTAACATAGTGGTAAAAAAAAATTGTAACTTGCATCCTTTCTTGGTGAAAAATTTGAAAATTTTAGGAAAAATGTGAAAATTTTGCATTTTTCTAACTTTGAAGCTCTCTGTTTGTAAGGAAAATGGATATTCAAAATATTTTAATTTTTTTTCACATATACAATATGTCTACTTTATGTTGGCATCATAAAATTGACAAGTTTTTACTTTTGGAAGACACCAGAGGGCTTCAAAGTTCAGCATCAATTTTCCAATTTTTCACAAAATTTCCAAACTCCCTATTTTTCAGGGACCAGTTCAGGTTTGAAGTGGATTTGAAGGGTCTTCATATTAGAAATACCCCACAAATGACCCCATTATAAAAACTGCACCCCCCAAAGTATACAAAATGATATTCGGTCAGTCTTTTAACCCTTTAGGGGTTTCACAGGAATAGCAGGAAAGTGAAGGAGAAAATTCACAATCTTCATTTTTTACACTCGCATGTTCTTGTAGACCCAATTTTTGAATTTTTACGAGGGGTAAAAGGAGAAAATGTATACTTATATTTGTAGCCCAATTTCTCTCGAGTAAGCACATACCTCATATGTCTATGTAAAGTGTTCGGTGGGCGCAGTAGAGGGCTCAGAACCGAAGGAGCGACAAGGGGATTTTTGGAGAGTACGTTATTCTGAAATGGTTTTTGGGGGGCATGTTGCATTTAGGAAGCCCCTATGGTGCCAGAACAGCAAAAAAAAAACACATGCCATACCATTTTGGAAACAAGACCCCTTGAGGAACGTAACAAGGATTTAAGTGAGCCTTAATACCCCACATGTGTTTCACGAATTTTGCATATGTAAAAAAATAAAATAAAATTTCACTAAAATGTGTGTTTCCCCCCAAATTTCACATTTTTGCAAGGGTTAATAGCAGAAAATACCCCCCAAAATTTGTAACCCCATCTCTTCTGAGTATGGAGGTACCCCATAAGTTGACCTGAAGTGCACTACAGGCGAATTACAATGCTCAGAAGAGAAGGAGTCATATTTGGCTTTTTGAGAGCAAATTTTGCTCGGGGGCATGTCCCATATAGGAAGCCCCTATGGTGCCAGGACAGCAAAAAATACCCACATGGCATACCATTTTGGAAACTAGACCCCTTGAGGAACGTAACAAGGAATTAAGTGAGCCTTAATACCCCACACGGGTTTCACGACTTTTGCATATGTTAAAAAAAAAAAAAATAAATTTCATTAAAATGGGTGTTCCCCCCCAATTTCACATTTTTGCAAGGGTTAATAGCAAAAAATACCCGCTAAAATTTGAAACCCCATCTCTTCTGAGTATGGAGGTACCCCATAAGTTGACCTGAAGTGCACTACGAGCGAACTACAATGCTCAGAAGAGAAGGAGTCATATTTGGCTTTTTGAGAGCAAATTTTGCTCGGGGGGGGGGGGGGGGGGGGGATGTCGCATTTAGGAAGCCCCTATGGTGCCAGGACAGCAAAATAACCCCCACATGGCATACCATTTTGGAAACTAGACCCCTTGAGGAATGTAACAAGGGGTACAGTGAGCATTTACCCCCACTGGTGTCTGTCAGATCTTTGGAACAGTGGTCTGTACAACATTTTTAATTTGCACAGCCCACTGTTCCAAAGATCTGTCAGACACCAGTGGGGTGTAAATTCTCACTGCACCCCTCATTACATTCCGTGAGGGGTGTAGTTTTCAAAATGGGGTCACATGTGGGTTTTTTTTTTTTTTTTGCATTTGTCAAAACCGCTGTAACAATCAGCCACCCCTGTGCAAATCACCTCAAATGTACATGGTGCACTCTCCCTTCTGGGTCTTGTTGTGCGCCCCCAGAGCACTTTACGCCTACATATAGGGGAATCTCCGTACTCAGGAGAAATTACATTACAAATTTTGGGGGGCTTTTTTCCCTTTTACCTCTTGTCAAAATGAAAAGTATAGGGCAACACCAGCATGTTAGTGTAAAAAATTTATTTTTTTACACTAACATGCTGGTGTAGACCCCAACTTCACATTTTCATAAGGGGTGAAAGGAGAAAAAGCCCCCCAAAATTTGTTAGGCAATTTCTCCCGAGTACGGCGATACCCCATATGTGACCCTATTATGTTGCCTTGAAATACGACAGGGCTCCAAAGTGAGAGCGCCATGCGCATTTGAGGCCTGAATTAGGGATTTGCTTAGCGGTGGACATAGGGGTATTCTACACCAGTGATTCCCAAACAGGGTGCCTCCAGCTGTTGCAAAACTCCCAGCATGCTTGGACAGTCAACGCCTGTCCAGCAATACTGGGAGTTGTTGTTTTGCAACAGCTGGAGGCTCCATTTTGGAAACAGTGGCCAGACGTTTTTCATTTTTATTGGGGAGGGGGGCTGTGTAGGGGTATGTGTATATGTAGTGTTTTTTACTTTTTATTTTATTTTGTGTTAGTGTAGTGTAGTGTTTTTAGGGTGCAGTCACATGGGCGGGGGGGTTACAGCGAGTTTGAGCTGCCGCGCAAAATTTGCTGCATCGCAAACTTGCAGCCTGATACTCACTGTAAGCCCCCTGCCCATGTGAATGTACCCTGTACATTCACAAGGGGGGGACCTCCAGCTGTTGCAAAACTACAACTCCCAGCATGCACAGTCTATCAGTGCATGCTGGTAGTTATAGTTTTGCAACAGCTGGAGGCACATGGGTTGGGAAACACTGAGTTAGGAAACAGACAATGTTTCCCAACCAGTGTGCCTCCAGTTGTTGCAAAACCACAACTCCCAAACATTCTCAAGCATGCTGGGAGTAGTAGTTGGCAACATCTTTAGAGCCAGATGTTGCCGAACTACAACTCCCAGCATGCTCGGAGTTGTAGTTTTGCAACATCTGGAGGACTACAGTTTGCAGACCACTAATACAGTGGTTTCCAATCTGTGCCCTTCCAGATGTTGCAAAACTACAACTCCCAGTATGCCAAAACTGTCCAGGCATGCTGGGAGTTGTAGTTCTGCAACATCTGCAGGGCCAGATGTTACAGAACTACAACTCCCAGCATGACTGAACAGTAAGGGCATGCTGATGATGTGTAGTTTTGCAACATCTGGAAGGACACAGTGGTCTCCAAACTGTGGACCTCCAGATGTTGCAAAACTGCAACTCCCAGCATGCCCAGACGTCAAGGGCTGTCTGGGCATGCTGGGAGTTGTAGTTTACAGGGTCCCAATACAGCAACGCATGTCGCTTTACGGCGACGTGCATTGCTGTAAAGGGCCCGACCGCGGCTGAAGATCTACTCACCTGTCGCCGCCGCCGCCGTCAGGATCCGGGTCTTCAGGGACGAGGTAAGTACCGGGGCCGGTCCCCAGCACTCCCCCGTCCCCCGCCGCGTCCTCCGGTCTTCCTCCCGTCCTCTCCGGACATCCAGGGGCCGGGCAGGACGGGAGGAAGTAACCGCCCCCCCTCCTGCGATTGGTCGGTTAACTAACCGACAGATCGCAGGGTATAGGAGGAGGTGGCAGGCTTGCCACCTCGCTCCTATACATTAGCATGGTCCTGGCTGTCTGTGACAGCCGGGATCATGCGTAATTACCGGGCGGTCGGGTCCCAGAGACATGGCCCCCCTCGGCGTTTGCCCTGGATGCCTGCTGAAGGATTTCAGCAGGCATCCAGTTCCGATCTCTGCCCGGCGCGCGGCAGAGACCGGAAAACGCCAGGGCGTATGGATACGCCCTGGGTCCTTAAGGCCCAGGGTGTGAGGGCGTATCCATACGCCCTGGGTCCTTAAGAGGTTAATACACACAAAATATGAGCACGAACACAGAGGTGTCTTAAAGGGGTACTCCAGTGGAAAACATTTCTTTTTTTAAATCAACTGGTGCAAGAAAGTAAAACAGATTTGTAAATTACACCTCTGCTGAAACCTCTGTCCATGTCAGAAACTGTCCAGAGCAGGAAAGGTTTGCTATGGGGATTTTCTCCTGCTGTGGACAGTTGCTGAAATGGACAGAGGTGTCAACAGAGAGCACTGTGGTCAGACAGAATATATATTCAAAAAGAAAAGAATTTCCTGTGGAACATACAGCAGCTGATAAGTACTTGAAGGATTAAGATTTTTAAAGGGGTATTCCAGGAAAAAAAATTTTTTTTTATATCAACTGGCTTTTTATATCAACTGACTTATTTTTGTCTGGCAACAGTGCTCTCTGCTGACATCTCTGCTTGTCTTGGGTACTGCACAAAGTAGAAGAGATTTGCTATGGGATTTGCTTCTACTCTGGACAGTTCCCAAGACAGGTGTCATTAGAGAGCATTTATACAGAAAAGAACAACTCAACTTCAGCAGCTCATAAGTACTGAAAGGATTAAGATTTTTTAATAGAAGTTATTTACAAATCTGTTTAACTTTCTGGCACCAGTTTATTAAAAAAAAAATGTTTTCCACTGGAGTACTCCTTTAAGGTAACAACTAATTTAACCATGACAAAAATGACAAAAAACGTATTTGTTTCAACATGCTGCAGTATTCATTCTTTTTTTTTTTTTTTTTTTTTTTGGGAACATAAACACAAAACTTTAGAACATCTTTTTTTATTTTTGCTTTATATTTTATGGAAAATAGATTTCTGCCACTGTCTCTGTATCATTTTAATATATGCTTCTAAATGACCTTCTAAAAAGTATCAATCTTTCTCAGTATGTTTTTGCAGACAGCATATGTGCATGATTCTGTATCCAGACTTGTTATTATAACTGTAAGCTCTTTGATACAATTATTTACATATTAGACTAGCGCTCAGCCACTTCCATTCTGGACAATACAGCCTTTGTTCTCTATATTTAATGCCAAGTTCTCCTCTCCAGTTCAGGGTTTAACACGTGTAGCAGGTGTTTGGGTTTGTGCCTGGATTCTATCATCTAGAGAGCACAAATACAAAGTAATTCCTACAAAAGCTTTCTTGTTCCATGAAAGCACATAAAACGAGGCCATACTTGTGTCTTAGCCCCTATGTGCTCTACCGTTTTAATAATTTGCTATACAGAGAAGTGGAAATTTTAACAACTTCATTTGTGATTTTTAAAGCATTGGCAGAAAACCGAAACTTCTTGATTTATAATTTTTCCTGTATAACAACTAGTGTTGAGCGGCATAGGCCATATTCGAATTCGCGAATATTCGCGAATATATGGACGAATATTCGTCATATATTCGCGAATATTCGCATATTCGTTATATTCCAGTTTTATTTTCGCATATGCGAACATTCGCGTATGCGAAAACTATCATATGTGCATATTAGCATATACAAAATTAACATACGCGAAAATTCGCATATGTGAAAATTCGCATGTGCTAATTTTCGCATATGCGAATTTTCGCGCGACAGTCTCACACAGTAGTATTAGAGCCTTCTTTACACCACACAAGCTGGAAGCAGAGAGGGATGATCACTGTGATGTGTACTGTAAAAAAAAAAAAAAAAAAAAAAAAAAAAAACGAATATTCGTAATTACGAATATATAGCGCTATATTCGCGAAATTCGCGAATTCGCGAATATGTGATATTCGCGAATAATATTCGAATTGCGAATATTCGTGAGCAACACTAATAACAACTCATTGATAAGCTAACACACATAATATTTATAAGGACATAATATAAACGGCTTGTTATTGGTTCCAATTACTTAAATATCATTGCTTATAAGAAGCTTATAACCCAGGAAAAAGCAAAACTTATCAGTGGATATTTGAATTGCTGTGAAAAAGTAAATGCCTCCTACTAGGTGTCCTATCTACATGCATTTGCGCAGATTTAAAAGTTTATATGACTTGGGCTGTATTTATTGTAAAATTGTAAAACTCTTCCCCCTAAATCTCACAAAAGGGATATGCCCTCTATAGGACCGTCACGCCCCCTCCCATAGAGTTTCATTAAGGGGGCTTGGTGTGACGTCACGAGGGGCGTGCCCATGACATCACAAGCCCCGGAGTCCCACACTCAGAATGTTCCAAATGCTGAGGCAGTGGAGTACCCCTTTAAGATGTGACACTGTCCACCAAACACACCCTTGCTTAATTTTAAGAGAACCTGTGGTCTTTTGTACCATTAATAGCACTGGGTGTCCTGTTTCAACAATTCCCTGGTTCCTAAGATATAGGGACTTTTCAATTTGGTTGACTATCTGCAATGAATAATTAAATAGGGATTTCATAAAAAAAAGGTGTATATTAGGCTGTCGGTAAATACAAAGCTGAAGGGGTGTAAATCAGGCTCTGGGGTATGAATATGAGCCTGAAGGCACACGAGTCAGGTGCACAAACCACAAGCGTAGCATTCACATCCACTTTTTGATGAAATTAGATCTTCTTTTTGAAAATTTAGGGATACGTGCAGATGCTAAATCAGATTGTAAAAACCCCATATCTAGAGGCAGTCATAAAGCTTTACTGTAATTTCAAAAACTTTTCACATGTCAGAGAACCTTGTCAAAAGTTATGATCAATTAGGGACTCAGGGCTGGGACCCCCAGTGATCTCTAAATATAGCGAGGAAAAGTTAAAGGGGTGCTCCAGTGGAAAACATTTTTTTTTAAATCAACTGGTGCCAGAAAGTTAAACAGATTTGTAAATGACTTCTATTAAAAAAAATCTTTACCCTTCCAGTACTTTTTAGCAGCTGTATGCTACAGAGGAAATTCTTTTATTTTTGAATTTCTTTTTCGTCTTGTCCACAGTGCTCTCTGCTGACACCTCTGTCCGTGTCAAGAACTTTCCGGAGCAGCATAGGTTTGCAATGGGGATTTTCTCCTGCTCTGGACAGTTCCTGATACGGACATCAGGTGTCAGCAGAGAGCACTGTGGACAAGACAAAAAAAGAAATTCAAAAAGAACAGAATTTCCTCTGTAGCATACAGCTGCTCCAATACTAGACTTCTGCCTTGTGGACTAAGAATCAGAATCCAATTAATATCAATAGAAGGATACTGTAAGCAGAATCCTCACCTAAGTCCTTGTGGATATTCTGTGCCGATTCTCCATAGTGTGGAGTCTAACACAGGGCACCTATGTCTAATGGAGAAGAGGCGGAGTCCTTTCAAAATAAATAGGCATCTATGAAAATGACATTTGTAAAGGCGGGGAGTTAATAAGATAGGCATGCCCACATATAGGAGTACCAATAAATAATCCTGTACCCCTGACTCCAGGATCGATGCAGCACATCGGGCAGCATTATGAGTTAAACACATTTACTAGGTTAAATATTTAAATGTTGTATTCATTATTTCTTTTGACCACTGACTATAAACTGTTCTACATTGGGGATTTATTGATTGCTTCTACATTCTAAAAAGATGTATGCTCTTAAGAAATTACTCTATTTGCAGTTCAATAAAACATCAGCCAAAAAACTTATAGTCAATTTCGGTTCCAAAGTTTCCAGTATGCTCAGAAGTCCATGGATAGCCCCAAGTTTTGAGGGTTTTTGTTACCTTTTATAATGTTATAATGTTCTTATCTTAGTAACCAATCTTTAACTATGTATCCCAAAAATATTATCCACCATGAAAAAATCTCAATAAAACTAAAAACAACTCAATCAGAAAATATTTGAAGTTGTACTATCTTTTTGACATGTCGTACATCATATCGTGATTAGTGCTCTGAGGGTAAATATATCCAGGCCTGAATGTATCACATTGCTGGAAAAAGTACAAAGAAGGTACAGAAATGTTGCTGCTGTGAATACTATATATTGTTGATTTAAGTACTAATTTTAAGGGAAATAGACAACCGGTTCACCCGCACAAAACCCAATACACAGGGTTATAGTGCGGGTGAACTGGATGAAAATGATGTAAAGCTTATCTGGATCAGCAGCAGTGTCCCAAACATACAGGATATGTTAAACTCTGTTTCTAATATGTAAATGTTATCCTTAAAGGGGTACTCCAGCACTTAGACATCATATCCCGTATCCAAAGGATAGGGGATAAGATGCCTGATCGCGGGGGTCCCGCCGCTGGGGACCCCCGTGATCTTGCAAGCAGCACCCCGTTATAATCAGTCCCCGGAGTGCGTTCGCTCTGGGTCTGATTACTGTTGATCACGGGGGCCAGAGCATTGTGACATCATGGCCCCGCCCCCGTGTGATGTCACGCTCCGCCCCCTCAATGCAAGCCTATGGGAGGGGGCATGGCAGCTGTCACCCCCCCCCCCTCCCATAGGCATGCATTGAGGGGGCAGAGCGTGACATCACACAGAGGCGGGCTGTGATGTCACAATGCTCCGGCCCCCATGATAGCGGTGGGGTCCCCTATCCTTTGGATAGGGGATAAGATGTCTTAGCACTGGAGTACCCCTTTAAGTAAAATAATTTGTAAATGCTAAGTTAAAATATGTTTTTTAATGTATGTACTTACTACATTTACTACATTACATTTATCTACAGTAAGCCTGAAAATGGGGAGTTCATGCTGTATACTGTATACAGAGGACTGCTAAGCTCAGCAATATACAATGAAGAGGCCTAGTAAGACTCCTGTATTTGGTGACTTAGGGTTCATACTACGGAATCTCTGCCTGGATGGGAAATTCCCCATGAGTGGCCGCCGACTAAATGCTTTCCCGTTAGGGCTGAACAGACTACATTGCTTTCAATAGTAATTTATCCAAAGAATGAATATGTTAATTCTTTCGGCGGGTGAATTTCTGTGGCACAATTTTCCGCTACTGAAATTTCACAGTGTGAATGGGTCAACCCATTCACGCCAATGTTAGATTAGTGCAGAATTAAACATATAGAGTTTCATAGTGTAAACATACCCCAACAGTGAGGCAATACTAGTAAGTAGAAAAATGAAAATAAGAGATCAAAAATGATTTACTGGCTACTGTAGTCAACTGTAATTCTGAAAAACTTTGAAATTCTGGAAAAACTTGTCTTAGATCTTAATGGCTCAGTTTAAGGGCCATATTAGACTAACTGTCACACTATATGAGCATATATTACATGGTATTAGGCACGCAGGACCACACTATCACTGCATCGTTCGAGCAGCCCTTTTAACGTCTGACCACACTCGACTTGCTACTAGTGTTGAGCGGCATAGGCCATATTCGAATTCGCGAATATTCGCGAATATATGGACGAATATTCGTCATATATTCGCGCATATTCGCATATTCGTAATATTCTCGATTTATTTTCGCATTTGCGTAAATTCGCGTATGCGGAAAATTAACATATGCGAAAATTAGCATATACATTAATTAAAATAAGCGAACCTTCGCATATGCGAAAATTAGCATATGCAAATTTTCGCATTTGCGAAAATTCACACACCGGTCTCACACAGTAGTATTAGAGCCTTCTTTACACCACACAAGCTGGAAGCAGAAAGGGATGATCACTGTGATGTGTACTGTGAAAAAAAAAATAAAGTAAAAAAAAAAACAAAAACGAATATTCGTCATTACGAATATATAGTGCTATATTCGCGAATATTCGCGAATTCGCGAATATGCGAAATTCGCGAATAAAATTCGCATTGCGAATATTCGCGAGCAACACTACTTGTTACATAGGAGAATGTGCACCTGTTAAGTAACAATTTTTGAACTTTTAAAATCAGCTGTTGTGCTTGTTCGTCAGCTGATCGCTAGCCCTATTAGAGTGTGTTCACAAATTCTGTTTTTTTTTAGCTTAAAGCCAGGAATGGATTTGGGAAGAGAAGTCTAAGTCCTTTATACATGTCATCCATTTATGATCTGTTCCTGGATTTGTATTCAGCAATTGCAATTAAATCTCGAACGTGTGAACACAGTCTTACACAGGGTGATTATCGGCCTGTTCAGCTGGAAATCGCCCAGTGAAATAGGGCACTTCACAATTGTTGCTATTTTGACTGGGCCCCAAAGCTGGCCTCCCTCACCACAATAGCACTCCCCCCCCCCCCCCCATTAATTATTAAACAGAGAACTGAATTGCTGATCATACAGGCTGATCCTGATCATACAGAGAACTGTCCGCTGTGCGGTCAACCCCATCCCCTCCCTGTCCTAATGACCAGTTAGGACAACACTGGAGCATGAGGTGGTGGTGGGTAATTCCTAGACCCCTGGTATGAAACATTAACACTTTTACTGCCCCCAACCTGAGGTGTTTTTCCCTAGACCACAAAAGATTCTGACATTAAACCATTCACTGCCCCCAAGGGGTTATCCAGGAAAAAACTTTTTTTTATATATCAACTGGCTCCAGAAAGTTAAACAGATTTTTAAATTACTTCTATTAAAAAATCGTAATCCTTTCAGTACTTATGAGCTGCTGAAGTTGAGTTGTTCTTTTCTAAGTGCTCTCTGATGACACGTGTCTCGGGAACCGCCCAGTTTAGAAGCAAATCCCCATAGCAACCCTTTTCTACTCTGTGCAGTTCCCGAGACAAGCAGAGATGTCAGCAGAGAGCACTGTTGCCAGACAGAAAACAACAACTCAACTTCAGCAGCTGATAATTATTGAAAGGATTAAGATTTTTTAATAGAAGTAATTCACAAATCTGTTTAACTTTCTGGAGCCAGTTGATATTAAAAAAAAAGTTCTTTCCTGGAATACCCCTTTAACCCCTTTATTACTCTAGAACACCAGGAAGGCAGACAATAATCTTCATGGCATTAGACCTGAATGCATTGTATTACTATTTGGATGGACGTAATATGAACCTACATATCTGGCTGTCTAATACTTCATTATTAGGGCCATGTATGGTAATATTTTTTTATGCTATTCTGTGTTGCCCAGTTTAGCAGGAATAGTACCCAGACCCCTACCTGCCCAGCTCAATAGCTACAAAGAAGCAGGAGACATTAAATGGTCTGCTGCTAGAAGCTTTCTGGAAATAAGGGGACCCAAGGTGCATGTATGCCAAGGGCCCATTAGCCATTTAGCTATACGCCTGCTCTGCATTATGTCATTCCTCTGGCATATCTTCTGGAAAGGTATGAATAAATTAGAGCCTGGGTGTTCACTTCCAAGTGGTAATAGATTGTGTTCCTACATACTATCACACAAGCACAAGTCTTCTGTTAGGGCTTTAATGCAGATATATTCAAATATCTATATATAAGAAGCGTAATGTGTGTACATATGTTCCAGTATCATTTCCAAATGGTTGAAGATATTTTGATAAAACTTGATACATATGTTTCTCATATGTCAACTAAAAATATAACATAGTTAAATTGACTCTAATGTACTCTCAATAGCGAAGGTCAGGATTGTTGTGTAAAGTCCCATGCAAGTCAGGTGATTTCTGATACCTTTCTCCACAAGCTCTGCTCTCCATCTCCTGGTGAGTGTATTGGTCCAGCTTGAGGATGGGATATAAGGACAGGATATGAGGATGGGATATAAGGACAGGATATGAGGTTGGGATATAAGGACAGGATATGAGGTTGGGATATAAGGACAGGATATGAGGTTGGGATATAAGGACAGGATATGAGGATGGGATATAAGGACAGGATATGAGGTTGGGATATGAGGACGGGATTGAGGACGATACATAAGGTTGGGATATGAGTGCGGGATATAAGGACGGGATTTGAGGTCAGGATATGTAAACAGGATATGAGGACAAAAGCATCATTGTCCCTTTTCCTCTCCCACAAGGTTAAAGGGGTACTCCACTGGAAATCTGATGAAAGGTCGCATGACCTTAAACGCGTCATTCTGGACGTATCCTGAGTTTTATGCAATTGTATTTGTGTCTGAGACGAATCCATGTCGATGTTTTAATCTGGATGAAAATAAAGGTGAAGTTACTGAAGGTGAAGGTGAAGTTATAGCTGGCTATTGCTGTTTTGTATCTTTGTTGGAGGTCTTCTGCCATGCGATAGGATCAGGTGAGCTGACGCCTTCTACTCCATACCTTAATTTACAAATCTGTTTAATTTTATGGCATGAGTTGATTTAAAAAAAAAAAAATGTTTCCTGTGGAGTACCCCTTTAAGGTAGGGAGACCAGGCAACATCGTGTACTCTGCTAGTATTCAATAAATGATTAATAAGCTATCACTACTAGGTTGTTTACTTGGATATAATGTTTGATGTGGTCCATTTTCTCACATAGTATAACATTTATATCTCAATCTTTTTTTATTACTGCAGTTGTGTTCAGCATTATTGCTTCCCTTTATATTAAGGACACGATGGCAAATATTTACTGACAAAAGGGGGAGATTTATAAAAACCTGTCCAGAGGAAAAGTTGCCCAGTTGCCCACAGCAACCAATCAGCTCGTTCTTTCATTTTTAACAAGGCCTCTGCAAAATGAAAGAAGCCATCTTTTCCTTTGCACAGGTTTTGATAAATCTCCCCCAAAGTGTTTAGCGAAACAGCATATATAATGGCCTCGGTATTCAGTCTGATATTAGACTCACCTCTCCCCACCTTGTCTGCTCTCACATGATTTTCGCTAGCTTATAAATCGTGGCTTTGGTACTTAAAAGGACATTTTTATTCCTCGTTCCTTGTTCACAATGTCAAAGACAAAAGAGCTGTCTTTCTGCAGACCAGAAATACTATTATGGTCTGCTGAGACAATCTAAAGGATGGACTGTATCCAATGTCCCTAACATCCTGGCTTTAAAAGTTCTTATGTTATTAAAAAGATTGCACTTGTGGAACAGTGAAGAACCATCCAAAATGTGGTGAAAAAGGAACATCGATGAGAGAATCCTACAAATGTTGGTTTATAATGTGGCAAATAAACCATGTACAAAATCCCCAAAACTTCAGCTGAGCTGGAGACGTTTTAAATGATGGTTTTAACGTGTAGCATTGTCTAGCTTCACATCTGTGTCCACGGCTCTGTTAGAGACCTCTGTGGCACATTCTGAAGATCAACTGGCTCCAGAAAGTTAAACAGATTTGTAAATTACTTCAATTAAAAAATCTTAATCCTTTAAGTACATATGAGTTGCTGAAGTTGAGTGGTTCTTTTCTGTCTAAGTGCTCTCTGATGACACGTGTCTCGGGAACTGTCCAGAGTAGAAGCAAATATCCATAGCAAAGCTATTCTGCTCTGTGCAGTTCCCGAGAGAGACAGAGATGTCAGCAGAGAGCACTGTTGTCAGACAGAAAAGAATAACTCAACTTCACAAGCTGATAATTATTAGAAGTATTAAGATTTTTTAATAGAAGTAATTTACAAATCTGTTTACCTTTCTGGAGCCAGTTGATATATCAAAATAATTTTTTTCCTGGAATGCCCCTTTAACCCCTTAACCCCTTAAGGACGCAGGACGTAAATGTACGTCCTGGTGAGGTGGTACTTAACGCACCAGGACGTACATTTACGTCCTGTGCATAACCGCGGGCATCGGAGCGATGCCCGTGTCATGCGCGGCTGATCCCGGCTGCTGATCGCAGCCAGGGACCCGCCGGCAATGGCCGACGCCCGCGATCTCGCGGGCGTCCGCCATTAACCCCTCAGGTGCCGGGATCAATACAGATCCCGGCATCTGCGGCAGTGCGCGATTTAAATGAACGATCGGATCGCCCGCATCGCTGCTGCGGGGATCCGATCATTCATAACGCCGGACGGAGGTCCCCTCTCCTTCCTCTGTCCGGCTTCCGGCGTCTCCTGCTCTGGTCTGTGATCGAGCAGACCAGAGCAGAAGATGACCGATAATACTGATCTGTTCTATGTCCTATACATAGAACAGATCAGTATTAGCAATCATGGTATTGCTATGAATAGTCCCCTATGGGGACTATTCAAGTGTAAAAAATAAATGTAAAAAAATGTAAAAGTAAAAGTTAAAAAAAGTGAAAAATCCCCTCCCCCAATAAAAAGTAAAACGTCCGTTTTTTCCTATTTTACCCCCAAAAAGCGTAAAAAACATTTTTTATAGACATATTTGGTATCGCCGCGTGCGTAAATGTCCGAACTATTAAAATAAAATGTTAATGATCCCGTACGGTGAACGGCGTGAACGAAAAAAAAAAAAAGTCCAAAATTCCTACTTTTTTAATACATTTTATTAAAAAAAAAATTATTAAAAATGTATTAAAATTTTTTTTATATGCAAATGTGGTATCATGGCGCAAAAAATTGGCCCCCATACTGCCGCTTATACGGAAAAATAAAAAAGTTAGAGGTCATCAAAATAAAGGGATTATAAACGTACTAATTTGGTTAAAAAGTTTGTGATTTTTTTTAAGCGCAACAATATTATAAAAGTATATAATAATGGGTATCATTTTAATCGTATTGACCCTCAGAATAAAGAACACATGTCATTTTTACCATAAATTGTACGGCGTGAAAACAAAACCTTCCAAAATTAGCAAAATTGCGTTTTTCGTTTTAATTTCCCCACAAAAATAGTGTTTTTTGGTTGCGCCATACATTTTATGATATAATGAGTGATGTCATTACAAAGGACAACTGGTCGCGCAAAAAACAAGCCCTCATACTAGTCTGTGGATGAAAATATAAAAGAGTTATGATTTTTAGAAGGCGAGGAGGAAAAAATGAAAACGTAAAAATTAAATTGACTGAGTCCTTAAGGCCAAAATGGGCTGAGTCCTTAAGGGGTTAAGGACCAGGCCATTTTACACCTTAGGACCAGAGCGTTTTTTTTGCTTTTAGTTATCATTTTGATTCCGAGATTGTTTTTTCGTGACATATTCTACTTCTGCATCCTTTCTTGGTGAAAAATCCCCAAATTTGATGAAAAAATTGAAAATTTTGCATTTTTCTAAGTTTGAAGCTGTCTGCTTGTAAGGAAAATGGATATTCAAAATAAAAAAAAATTTTATTCACATATACAATATGTCTACTTTATGTTTGCATCATAAAATTTACAAGTTTTTACTTTTGGAAGACACCAGAGGGCTTCAAAGTTCAGCAGCAATTTTCCAATTTTTCACAAAATTTTAAAACTCACTATTTTTCAGGGACCAGTTCAGGTTTGAAGTGGATTTGAAGGGTCTTCATATTAGAAATACCCCATAAAAGACCCCATTATAAAAACTGCACCTCCCAAAGTATTCAAAATGACATTCAGTCAGCGTTTTAACCCTATAGGTGTTTTACAGGAATAGCAGCAAAGTGAAGGAGAAAATTCACAATCTTCATTTTTTACACTCGCATGTTCTTGTAGACCCAATTTTTTAATTTTTACAAGGGGTAAAAGGAGAAAATTCATACTTGTATTTGTAGCCCAATTTCTCTCGAGTAAGCACATACCTCATATGTCTATGTAAAGTGTTCGACGGGCGCAGTAGAGGGCTCAGAAGCGAAGGAGCGACAAGGGGATTTTGGAGAGTATGTTTTTCTGAAATGGTTTTTGGGGGGCACGTTGCATTTAGGAAGCCCCTATGGTGCCAGAACAGCAAAAATAAAAACACATGGCATACTATTTTGGAAACTAGACCCCTTGAGGAACGTAACAAGGAATTAAGTGAGCCTTAATACTCCACAGGTGTTTCACGACTTTTGCATATGTAAAAAAAAAAAAAATTTCACTAAAATGTGTGTTTCCCCCCAAATTTCACATTTTTGCAAGGGTTAATAGCAGAAAATACCCCCCAACATTTGTAACCCCATCTCTTCTGAGTATGGAGGTACCCCATAAGTTGACCTGAAGTGCACTACTGGCGAACTACAATGCTCAGAAGAGAAGGAGTCATATTTGGCTTTTTGAGAGCAAATTTTGGTCGGGGGGCATGTCGCATTTAGGAAGCCCCTATGGTGCCAGAACAGCAAAAAAAAAACACATGGCATACCATTTTGGAAACTAGACACCTTGAGGAACGTAACAAGGAATAAAGTGAGCCTTAATACCCCACAGGGGTTTCACAACTAAAATGAGCCTTAATACCCCACAGGGGTTTCCCCCCAAATTTCACATTTTTGCAAGGGTTAATAGCAGAAAATACCCCCCAAAATTTGTAACCCCATTTCTTCTGAGTATGGAAATACCCCATGTGTGGACGTCAAGTGCCCTGCGGTCAAACTACAATGCTCAGAAGAGGAGGAGCGCCATTGAGCTTTTGAAGAGTGAATTTGTTTGGAATGGTAGTCAGGGGCCATGTGCGTTTACAAAGCCCCCCGTGCTGCCAGAACAGTGGACCCCCCACATGTGACACCATTTTGGAAACTACACCCCTCACAGAATTTAATAAGGGGTCCAGTGAGTATTTACACCCCACTGGCATTTGACAGATCTTTGGAACAGTGGGCTGAGAAAATGAAAAATGTAATTTTTCATTTTCATGGACCACTGTTCCAAAAATCTGTCAGACACCTGTGGGGCGTAAATGCTCACTGCACCCCTTATTACATTACATGAGGGGTGCAGTTTCCAAAATGGAGTCACATGTTGGGGGGTCCATTGTTCTTGCACTATGGGGGCTTTGTATATACACGTGGCCTTCAATTCCGGACACATTTTCTCTTCAAAATCCCAATGGCGCTCCTTCTGTTCTGAGCATTGTAGTTCGCCCGCCAAGCACTTTACATCCACATTTGGGGTATTTTCTTACTCAGAGGAAATGGGGTTACAAATTTTTTTTGGGGGGGGGGCTATTTTCCTATTTTCCCTTGTGAAAATGAAAAATTTAGGGTAACACCAGCATTTTAGTGAAATTTTTTTTTTTTTTAATTTTCCCATCCAAATTTAACGAAAATTTGTCAAACACCTGTGGGGTGTTAATGCTCACTATACCCCTTGTTACATTCCGTGAGGGGTGTAGTTTCCAAAATGGGGTCACATGTTGGTATTTATTTTTTTGCGTTTATGTCAGAACCGCTGTAAAATTAGCCACCCCTGTGCAAATCACCAATTTAGGCTTCAAATGTACATAGTGCGCTCTCACTCCTGAGCCTTGTTGTGCGTCCGCAGAGCATTTTACGCCCACATATGGGGTATTTCCTTATTCAGGTTAAATTGCATTACAAATTTTGGGGGTCTTTTTTTCCTTTTACCTCTTGTGAAAATAAAAAGTAAAGGGCAAGACCAGCATGTTAGTGTAAAAAAATTTTTTTTATACACTAACAGGCTGGTGTAGACCCCAACTTTTCCTTTTCATAAGGGGTAAAAGGAGAAAAAGCCCCCCAAAATTTGTAGTGTAATTTCTCCTGAGTACGGAGATACCCCATATGTGGCCCTAAACTGTTTCCTTGAAATACGACAGGGCTCCAAAGTGAGAGAGCGCCATGCGCATTTGAGGACTAAATTAGGGATTGCATAGGGGTGGACATAGGGGTATTCTATGCCAGTGATTCCCAAACAGGGTGCCTCCAGCTGTTGCTAAACTCCCAGCATGCCTGGACAGTCAGTGGCTGTCCAGAAATGCTGGGAGTTGTTGTTTTGCAACAGCTGGAGGCTCCGTTTTGGAAACACTCCTGTAAAATACGTTTTGAATTTTTATTGGGGGGGACAGTGTAAGGGGGTGTATATGTAGTGTTTTACCCTTCATTTTGTGTTAGTGTAGTGTAGTGTGTTTAGGGTACATTCACACTGGTGGATGTTTACAGTGAGTTCCCTGCTAGGAGTTTGCGCTGCGGCGAAAAATTTGCCGCATCTCATACTTGAAGCAGAAAACTTACTGTAAGCCTGCCCGTGTGAATGTACCCTGTACATTCACATGGGGGGGGGGCAAACCTCCAGCTGTTTCAAAACTACAACTCCCAGCATGTACTGACAGACTGTGCATGCTGGGAGTTGTACTTTTGCAACAGCTGGAGGCACACTGGTTGGAAAACCTTCAGTTAGGTTCTGTTATCTAACTCAATATTTTCAAACCAGTGTGCCTCCAGCTGTTGCAAAACTACAACTCCCAGCATGTACTGATCACCGAAGGGCATGCTGGGAAATGTAGTTATGCAACAGCTGGAGGGATCGCAACTACAACTCCAAGCATGCTGGGATTTGCAGCTTTGCAACATCTGGAGAGCTACAGTATAGAGACCACTGCAAACTGTGGCCCTGCAGATGCTGCAAACTACAAATCTCAGCATGCCCGGACAGCAAACAGTTGTGTGGGCATGCTAGGAGTTGTAGTTTTGCAAGATGTGGAGGGCTATAGTTCAGAGACTACCATATAGTGGTCTCAAACTGTAGCCCTCCAGCTGTTGCAAAACTGCAACTCCCAGCATGCCCAAACAGCTGTCTGGGCATGCTGGGAGTTGTAGTTTTGCAACATCTGGAGTGCTACAGTATAGAGACCACTATATAGTGGTCTCGGACTGCAGCCCTCCAGATGTTGCTAGGCAACTTACCGCCTTCCGTCGTTTCCAGAGAGCTTTCTGCACAACATCGCCGCCCGCCGATCTCTGACGCCGATCGTCGCCAGCAGCCTCCGCAGATCGGTGGACTCCGGCGCCGGTTGTTTCCCCCTTCTGCCCCGCCTATTGTGGGTGGGCAGAACGGGGAAAACGAAAGTTAACCCCCCCGCCCCCGATCTGCTATTGGTGGTCGCGTCTAGACCACCAATAGCAGGGAGAGAAGGGGTGGCACCCCTGCCACCTCACTCCTATCTCTTCAGGGGGTTGTGGGTGTCATGGACACCATAGACCCGTAATGACCCGGAATCGCGCAAATCGCAAGTGTGAATTCACTTGCTATTTGCGCCGATCGCTGACATGAGGGGGTTTGATAACCCCACTGGGCATTTGCGCGGGGTGCCTGCTGATAGATATCAGCAGTCACCCCGGTTCGGTCCCCGCCCAGTGCGCGGCGAGGACCGAAATTCCCATGGGCGTACATGTACGCCCTTGGTCTTTAAGTACCAGGGGGCAAAGGCATACCTGTACACCCTTGGTCCTTAAGGGGTTAAATAGGGTCAGACAGGTTTCTGGTTAGTGTCTTTTTTTTGCTGGATTTTAACAAGACATAAAGACTGCATGCAAACCGAATCTGCAACAGAGGCCCCAACTTGAGTTTCTGCAGATGTGAATCCAGCCATAGGCCATACACAGAACAAAACAGGGCTCTATGGGCAATGTCCAAGGTGGACCACACTGCTTCAAGAGGTATAAAATAAAGACTGGACCTTTGAAAATGGTACATAGGAAAACCCCAATCCTTCTAGAAAAATGTTCTATGGGCAGATAAAACTAATCTACAGCATTTTGGCAATGCATACCAGCATTATGTTTATAGATGATGAAATGACATGTCACTTTCTATGGGGTGTAAAAAAAATGTCCTTTTTATGTACTGTATACATAGACAACCACTTTCCCATAGACTTATATAGAGCACATTAATTTAAAAAAAAAAAATGCCTGAAAATTCTGTGTGAACAAAAACATATCCCCTATCCTAAGTATAGGGGATAAGTGCCAGATCGTGGGGTCCGACCTCTGTCTAACCAGCGCAGCTCTATAGGAGATAAGGGTGGGATGCAGGGGATAAGTTTTTGTATTGTGATGTACTCCTTTAATAAATGACATGGACAGGGCTAAGGCTATGGCCAATTTTTTTGGACATGCTATTAAAATATTCCAAGAACCTTTCCACGTATTTCTTCAAATATTGGCTTGTTTAACAATCAGTGGTGCCTATGATTGAACAAATCTTGGATCATGAATCTGTAATTTATCTCTTGGTGCTTAGCAGAACCTACCTTATTCTGCCCAGGAAAAAGCTGATAATATTGTTTGAGATAAAAAAAAAAAGTCGGGAAATGTTTGTTTGGCAGGGAAGACACAGAAAGCAGAGAGCTATAGAGATGCTGGAACTGATATATAAGTGTAATTACTTTACATGTGATTGCTGATACTGAAAAATGTATACAACAGACCATATTACCACCCATGAATGATTGGAGAAGAGGTTACCTAACAATACATTGATATCACTAGTAGAAATTATGTAATGATCTATCCCAATATGAAGTGTAATCACTTTTATCCTTAAATGGGCACTGTCAGATACAAAAAACCTTGATATGTTGTAAAGCATGCAAAAGCAGTTGCTTTCATTAGAAAATGTTCAGTATTTCATACTGAAAAAAACAGTCAAACAACTGCCCCCCCCTGCCTTCTTGGACACATACTAGTCCTGCTGTGTCCATGCATCATGGACACACTTCCTTGATTGACAGCTGCGAGCACAGGGCTCACAGTTGGAGGAAAAATCCTCCCACTGTCAGCTTGTGTCCCGCTCCTGTCAGTGAGGACAAGCTGGGAGTTGTAGTTTTGCTAGGGTTAGGGGAGATGTGAGCAGACAGCATACTGAGGGAGGGGGCGGAGACCTGCACAGTAAGGCCACGCCCCCTCCTTTGAGAGGAATTCAGACTAGTGAGCTAACTTAAAAGTGTAATAAAAAAATAAAGGTGCTAGACACATAAAAATTAGACGTACATGGTCAGGATTAGGTACTGAGTGATATATTTTAAAAAAATGTATTGGATCTGACGGGTACGCTTTAAAGAGACTGTCCAAGATAAAAAATAAAAATAAAACATAGTTGTTGACAAGGTGTGTGCTTTTGCCTTATTCACTTCAATAAAGTTGAGCTGCAATACAACACACAGAACTATGGACAGGTGTAGCATTGTTTTTGGAAGAAAGTGGTCTAGCTTTTAAAGTCCAATATGACCCCTTTAACTTTAATTTCTCCTTTAAGCCATTTGATACCAATTTCTAAAGAAAATGAGACAGTTTGAATTCCAGCAATATGCTAAGTAAATAATGCTCAATCTATGTTGCATAGTTTGCCAAAGACAATATAGGGTATATGGACTCTGTCGTCTACTGGCACGCACCCTGGAAATTTTGATATACTCTTGGCAATGGAATTAGAGTATAAAATAAAGCGAAATGTTCCCAAAAAGCATGTGCTTACACATGGAGGCGGCAGGTTTACATAAAGTACCGTAACTGAGCCAAGCTATGACCTAGTGGGAGTTTTCTACTAGTTTTTCTTAGTGTGGACCTGACCAGTCCAGTAATACTGAGCAGACATGTGAATGCACAATGTCACAACATTCTCCAGAAAACAGGTAAGTAAATACAAGCAGTGTTGTGATGACATATAGAGAACATTCAAAAACTGGTTGTCTTGACTTGTTTGGATTTTACCATTGCATATAGTGCAGAGGACAGGGTTAAGTAAGTAGAATTTATTTTTCATTTTTACCAGCCCCAAAGCAACATGAGAAAACCAGAATGACCTATTAACAGTAGGAAGCAAAGCTGTTTTCTTTATAAACAGGCCATAGGCCACAGGGTTAATGTTTTTCCCATGTCCTGCACTGAACGTGCAGCTGAATAATCATTAGTGTTGAGCGGCATAGGCCATATTCGAATTCGCGAATATTCGCGAATATAAGGACGAATATTCGTCATATATTCGCGAATATTCGCATATTCGTTATATTTTCGTTTTATTTTCGCATATGCGAACATTCGCGTATGCGAAAAGCAACATATGTGAGAATTCGCATATGCGAAAATTAGCATATGCTAATTTTCGTATATGCGAATTTTCGCACGCCAGTCTCACACAGTAGTATTAAAGACTTCTTTACACCACACAAGCTGGAAGCAGAGAGGGATGATCACTGTGATGTGTACTGTGAAGAAAAAAAAAAAAAAAAAAACGAATATTCATAATTACGAATATATAGCGCTATATTCGCGAAATTCGCGAATTCGCGAATATGCGATATTCGCGAATAATATTCGAATTGCGAATATTCGCGAGCAACACTAATAATCATTTAATCACTAGTGTTGAGCGGCATAGGCCATATTCGAATTTGCGATATTTCGTGAATATATGGATGAATATTCATCATATATTCGGGAATTTCGAATATTCGTTATATTCGAGTTGATTTTTAAACATTGCGAATTTTCGGCAATTGCGAAAATGATTGCGAAAATAACTGATTGCGAAAATTCCGTCGCTCGCGTGCATGCGCGCTATTACATCACACAATAACAGAGATCGTTTCCTGGATGCTTGCCAGTGAGATCGCGATCGCGAATAAGCTAAGCGAAGCGAAGATGGTGGGAAGTAATTTCGGCGAAAGTGAGGAGAGAGTTCTGATTTGTGTAAGTATTTTCACCACTGTTAGTTCATTATATTTAACTGCATTTTAGACTAGATTAAAAGTTATGAATCATAACTTTTAATCTAGTCATGATATAAGATCATATAGCGGTGTTTCCCAAACAGTGTGTCTCCAACTGTTGCAAAACTACAACTCCCAGCATGCCTGTACAGCTGGAGGCACTCTGGTTGGGAAACACATCTGTTGCCTGGACAGTCTGGCCATGCTGGGAGTTTTGCAACATCTGCAGGGCCACAGTTTTCAGACCACTATACAGGGGTCTCTAAACTGTGGCCCTCCAGATGCTGCAAAACTACAATTCTCAGCCTGCTCACTGTCCAGGAATGCTGGGCATTGTAGTTCGGCAACAACTGGCAGAACTCTCATCATGCCTGGACAGCATCTGCCTGGACAGTTGTAGTTTTGAGGCATCTGGAGGCACACTGGTTAGTAGGGGTGTGAATCGTCAATAATTTGGCGATTCGATTCGAATCGCGATACCAGGGTGGCGATTCGATATATCGCAATATATTGCAATACTGTCATGTTGGCGATAAATCACGATATATCGCGATATTCCCTATTAAAAGCTTGGGAAAACTTATTCTAGCTGAGTAAGAACAAGATCCCGCGAGAGTTGTCCTGTGAGTGCGTACGTTCTCCTTCCTGTTTGTTCTGAGTCTGTAGTCTCGTGGTAGCAGCCTGCGAGTGGGACAGAGCTGATAACAGGTACACTGCCAACTAGTGGTCAGGAGTTTAAGTGTTATAAAAAAAATAAGACAGACAAATAGGACTGTGACTCAGTGAGTGAAATACAGTAAAATGTTAATTATAATAATTTATAAAAAAAATCGATTCTCAGAATTTTAAAATCGATTCAGTATCGCGGAACAAAAAATCGCGATAATCGCGACAATCGATTTTTTCTTACATCCCTACTGGTTAGGAAACATTGTCTGTTTCCTAACTTAGTGTTTCCCAACCCATGTGCCTCCAGCTGTGGCAAAACTATAACTCCCAGCATGCACTGACAGACCATGCATGCTGGGAGTTGTAGTTTTGTAACAGCTGGAGGCACATTGGTTGTGAAACACTTAGTTAGGTAACAAACTCTCAGTGTTTTGCAACCAGTTTGCCTCCAGCTGTTGCAAAACTACAACTCCCAGCATGCAACTCCCTGCATCCCCCCCCCCCCCCCTCTCCCCCAATGTGAATGTACAGGGTACACTCACATGGGCGGGGGCTTAGAGTGTGTTTCTAGCTGCAAGTTTGATATGCCGCAAATTTTCTGCCGCAGCTCAAACTCTCAGCGGTAAACTACTTTGATCCCCCGCCCGTGTGACTGTACCCTAAAAACACAACACTACAATACACTAACATAAAATAAAAAGTAAAAAACACTACATATACACATACCCCTACACAGCCCCCCTCCCCAATAAAAATGAAAAACGTCTGGTACGGCACTGTTTCCTAAATGGAGCCTCCAGCTGTTGCAAAACAACTACTCCCAGTATTACCAGACAGCCACTGACTGTCCAGGCATGCTGGGAGTTTTGCAACAGCTGGAGGCACCCTGTTTGGGAATCACTGGCATAGAATACCCCTATGTCCACCCTTATGCAAATCCCCAATCTAGGCCTCAAATGCGCATGGCGCTCTCTCACTTTGGAGCCCTGTCGTATTTCAAGGCAACAGTTTAGGGTCACATATGGGGTATCGCCGTACTCTGCAGAATTTGCCTAACAAATATTGGGGGGCTTTTTCTTCTTTATCCCCTTAGGAAAAGGTCAAGTTGGGGTGTACACCAGCATGTTAGTGTAAAAAATTCAGAATTTTACACTAATTTGCTGGTGTTATCCTCTACATTTCATTTTCACAATAGGTAAAAGGGAAAAATGCCCCCCCAAAATTGTAACGCAATTTCTCCTGAGTACGGAGATACCGGATATGTGGACGCAAAGTGCTCTGGGGGCGCACAACAAGACCCAGAAGGGAGAGTGCACCATGTACATTTGAGGTGATTTGCACGGGGGGGGGGGGGGGGGCTGATTGTTACAGCTACAGCGGTTCAGACAAAAGAAAAAAAAATACACCCACATGTGACCCCCATTTTGGAAACTAGAACCCTCGTGGAATGTAATGTAATGAGGGGTGCAGTGAGAATTTACACCCCACTGGTGTCTGACAGGTAAAAGTGATCTGTGAATATGAAAAATGTCATATTTTATTTGCACAGCCCACTGTTCCAAAGATCTGTCAGACCCCTGAGGGGTATTAAGGCTCACTGTACCCCTTGTAACGTTTCTCAAGGGGTCTAGTCTCCAAAATGGTATGCCATGTGGGTTTTATTTTTTGCGTTCCTGGCACCATAAGGGCTTCCAAAATGCGACATGCCCCCCCCCAAGCAAAATTTTCTCTCCAAAGCACTGTTATCTGTGGTCTTACATAGGACTGCAGGTCACATCAACTACATCATCTGTACTCAGAGAGTTATCATTGTGTTATCTGTGGTGTTACATAGGACTGCAGGTCACACCAAGTACATCATCTGTACTCAGAGGGTTATCACTGTGTTATCTGTGGTGTTACATAGGACTGCAGGTCACATCTACTCCATTATCTGTACTCAGAGAGTTATCACTGTGTTATCTGTGGTGTTACATAGGACTGCAGGTCACATCTACTCCATTATCTGTACTCAGAGAGTTATCACTGTGTTATCTGTGGTGTTACATAGGACTGCAGGTCACATCTACTACATTATCTGTACTCAGAGTTATCACTGTGTTATCTGTGGTGTTACATAGGACTGCAGGTCACATCTACTCCATTATCTGTACTCAGAGAGTTGTCACTGTGTTATCTGTGGTGTTACATAGGACTGCAGGTCACATCAACTACATCATCTGTACTCAGAGAGTTATCACTGTGTTATCTGTGGTGTTACATAGGACTGCAGGTCACATCAAATCCATTATCTGTACTCAGAGAGTTATCACTGTGTTATCAGTGGGGTTACATAGGACTGCAGGTCACATCTACTCCATTAACTGTACTCAGAGAGTTATCACTGTGTTATCGGTGGTGTTACATAGGACTGCAGGTCACATCAACTCCATCATCTGTACTCAGAGAGTTATCACTGTGTTATCTGTGGTGTTACATAGGACTGCAGGTCACATCAACTACATTATCTGTACTCAGAGAGTTATCACTGTTATCTGTGGTGTTACATAGGACTGCAGGTCACATCAACTACATCATCTGTACTCAGAGAGTTATCACTGTGTTATCTGTGGTGTTACATAGGACTGCAGGTCACATCAAATCCATTATCTGTACTCAGAGAGTTATCACTGTGTTATCAGTGGGGTTACATAGGACTGCAGGTCACATCTACTCCATTAACTGTACTCAGAGAGTTATCACTGTGTTATCGGTGGTGTTACATAGGACTGCAGGTGACATCAACTCCATCATCTGTACTCAGAGAGTTATCACTGTGTTATCTGTGGTGTTACATAGGACTGCAGGTCACATCAACTACATTATCTGTACTCAGAGAGTTATCACTGTTATCTGTGGTGTTACATAGGACTGCAGGTCACATCTATCCATTATCTGTACTCAGAGTTATCACTGTGTTATCTGTGGTGTTACATAGGACTGCAGGTCACATCTACTACATTATCTGTACTCAGAGAGTTATCACTGTTATCTGTGGTGTTACATAGGACTGCAGGTCACATCTACTCCATTATCTGTACTCAGAGAGTTAGCACTGTGTTATCTGTGGTGTTACATAGGACTGCAGGTCACACCAACTACATCATCTGTACTCAGAGAGTTATCACTGTTATCTGTGGTGTTACATAGGACTGCAGGTCACACCAACTACATCATCTGTACTCATAGAGTTATCACTGTGTTATCTGTGGTGTTACATAGGACTGCAGGTCACATCAACTACTTTATCTGTACTCAGAGAGTTATCACTGTGTTATCTGTGGTGTTACATAGGACTGCAGGTCACATCTACTCCATTATCTGTACTCAGAGAGTTATCACTGTGTTATCTGTGGTGTTACATAGGACTGCAGGTCACATCAACTACATCATCTGTACTCAGAGAGTTATCACTGTGTTATCTGTGGTGTTACATAGGACTGCAGGTCACATCAACTACATTATCTGTACTCAGAGAGTTATCACTGTTATCTGTGGTGTTACATAGGACTGCAGGTCACATCAACTACATCATCTGTACTCAGAGAGTTATCACTGTGTTATCTGTGGTGTTACATAGGACTGCAGGTCACATCAAATCCATTATCTGTACTCAGAGAGTTATCACTGTGTTATCAGTGGGGTTACATAGGACTGCAGGTCACATCTACTCCATTAACTGTACTCAGAGAGTTATCACTGTGTTATCGGTGGTGTTACATAGGACTGCAGGTCACATCAACTCCATCATCTGTACTCAGAGAGTTATCACTGTGTTATCTGTGGTGTTACATAGGACTGCAGGTCACATCAACTACATTATCTGTACTCAGAGAGTTATCACTGTTATCTGTGATGTTACATAGGACTGCAGGTCACATCTATCCATTATCTGTACTCAGAGTTATCACTGTGTTATCTGTGGTGTTACATAGGACTGCAGGTCACATCTACTACATTATCTGTACTCAGAGAGTTATCACTGTTATCTGTGGTGTTACATAGGACTGCAGGTCACATCTACTCCATTATCTGTACTCAGAGAGTTAGCACTGTGTTATCTGTGGTGTTACATAGGACTGCAGGTCACACCAACTACATCATCTGTACTCAGAGAGTTATCACTGTTATCTGTGGTGTTACATAGGACTGCAGGTCACACCAACTACATCATCTGTACTCATAGAGTTATCACTGTGTTATCTGTGGTGTTACATAGGACTGCAGGTCACATCAACTACTTTATCTGTACTCAGAGAGTTATCACTGTGTTATCTGTGGTGTTACATAGGACTGCAGGTCACATCTACTCCATTATCTGTACTCAGAGAGTTATCACTGTGTTATCTGTGGTGTTACATAGGACTGCAGGTCACATCAACTACATCATCTGTACTCAGAGAGTTATCACTGTGTTATCTGTGGTGTTACATAGGACTGCAGGTCACATCAAATCCATTATCTGTACTCAGAGAGTTATCACTGTGTTATCAGTGGGGTTACATAGGACTGCAGGTCACATCTACTCCATTAACTGTACTCAGAGAGTTATCACTGTGTTATCGGTGGTGTTACATAGGACTGCAGGTCACATCAACTCCATCATCTGTACTCAGAGAGTTATCACTGTGTTATCTGTGGTGTTACATAGGACTGCAGGTCACATCAACTACATTATCTGTACTCAGGGAGTTATCACTGTGACCCAGGGCTAAACTGTGGTGGACTGAGGGAAACAGCTGACATGGAGCCGCTAACCTGGCTCCGCTGTCCCCTCACTGATGCCTGGGTCTGACTAGATGCGGGTGTTTCTTACCCAAAAACACCCGCACCACTTGGAAGGGATGTCTCTGGGGTACTGACAGCAGGTACCCCTTCCTCCTCCTCCATCATCCCTTCCAAAAGGTCCTAAGCATCAGGACAGAACTGGATGTCTGCCTGATGCAGGGCCTCCCCCAAGATATCCCTCTCACTGTCGCTGTCAAACAGTAAGAGGCTTGACTCTTGGGGGCAGGTCCTAAAGGCACCACCGGTGTACTGGTGGTGCTGCTGTGGGGGCTGCTGGGAGTCGGGACTGAGGACTCCGTGGCACTGCTGTGCCCCCTAAACTCCACCACTATCGGAGCCTGAGATGTTAATGTAGGGGCGGCTGCCCGCGGAAAAAAAACGCGGATCAGGCGGACTCCCCTTCCACCTGATCCACTTGTAGGGGCGCGAGAGCTACCCTGTGCCGGCAGCGACCCAGCATTGGGAGTAACTCCCCTACCCCTGCTGCCACGGCCACGTATATTGCTCATACTTGCTGATGGGGGGGTGAAACTTTATTGGGGGGGGGGGGGAATGTGAGATGTAGACAAAGATGCAGACAAAGACTACTCAACTACAATAATTTTTTTTTTCACAAGGACAAAGACGTAGACAAGGACACAGACAGCTACTAAACTAGAAGAACTAAACTACTACAGCTAAAACTTTTTTCTTTTTTTTCTTACACTAACTGACGCAGACACGGACGATGACAACAAATACTAAACTATATGTAAACTACAACTAACTTTTCTTTTTTTTTTTCCCACAAAGACAAAGACAAGGACACAGACAACAACTACTAAACTGGAACTAAAACTAAACTAACAGCTAAAACTAAACTTTTTTTGTTTTGTTTTGTTTTTTTTAAGCTAACAGACAGACGCTGACACGGACGATGAAAACAAATACTAAACTAATATAAACTAAACAATAACTCTACTTACACAAACTAATATATGACTAAACAAAACTAAACCTAATTGTTTTCTTCTTTTTTTTTTTATTAAACACAAAACACACAAACTAAACACACTAAATTAACCTACCTTAAAGAAATTTACACGTAAACTAACTACACAGAAATCTAACACTAATCTACACTAACCTAGACAAAAAAACAAAGATATGTGCTTTGAAAAAAGCAGTTGGGTCTAAGGTAGTACTATGAAGCACAAAGCTCAAAGGACGCTGTAAAAATGACAGAAGCCGCTCCACTCTCAAAACCACCATGTGAATCTGCAAGCAAATACTGCTGGGAGTGATCTTATATACTGGTCGTGCCAGCAAGTTTCTATTGGTTGCTTGGGAGGTTGCTAACCTCTGACAACTGTGGTTGCAGAACTATCATTGGCTCAGAGGCATAAGAAGGGCGTGGAAAATATTCGCAAATATTCTCAATACGAATATTCGCAATACGAATATTCGCATGCACAAACTAATCGCCTTAGATTCTCCCCCCCCAGGGTCTCTAATCATACCAGCAATGTAATTATCCGTCGATGGAGATCACTATAATGTGATCTGTGTTTAAACAAGTTTGGGAAAAAAACGAATATTTGTAATCGCGAATATTATTCGCGATATTCTAAATATTCGCGAATATGCTATATTCGCTACGAATATTCACTTTGCGAATATTCGTGAGCAACACTATTAATCACATGCCAGTTCCTGACAATTATTGCAGGAGAAAGAGCCTAAAATACCAACTCACTCAGTATGATACCTTGGTATGATGCTTTGACGTAAAACGAGTACTGAGGAGTATTGGAGTTTTGATCTGTCCTCCCGGATTATTCCGTGGTATGGAGCAATAGAATAAATCTAGTAACCACAAATGAAAGAAAAAATCCGGCACTGACACTTTATTAAACAGTGGTAATTATGTGAAATGGCAATGGGTGTAACAACAGTCCTGGTTTCTATGGGGGGTGCTAGACAATATGGAAGTATGCATGGAAAAATGTGATCACAGAAAGATAAGCGTAGTGACTCACCCTTGGGTAGTAAATAGTCAGCTGCAGATATGTCACTCCGGTGGCATCCGATGACCAGATGGAGGTAGGAGCAGGGAGGCAGAAGATGTTACAGGGGAATCAGGTGTCGGGCCACAGCCGTATCGACCTGGTCACAGGGGCCTGACGAAGCACCAAACGGTGCGATACGGCTGTGGCCCGACGCCTGATTCCCCGTAACATCTTCTGCCTCCCTGCTCCTACCTCCATCTGGTCATCGGATGCCCCCGGAGTGACATATCTGCAGTTGACTATTTTCCACCCAAGGGTGAGTCGCTACGCTTATCTTTCTGTGATCACAATAAAATAAATCTGTTTGCAAATACAAGTCTCGTGCCATGAATCTTCTACTGTGAGTGATTTGAACTTAGCATAAGGATTGAATGCAGTCTTTGCCTGTCTCCTAGTGAGAATTGACTAGCAGTGGAGCAGTGTAGTGCTGCCCTAGATATCTGCTGTTATGTATACCTTACATATGGGTCACACACCTGTCATGTCACCAGTCTAGTCTACAATCAAGTTATTCTTGAACACTGTTCCAGCCCACACTTCAAGGATACGTCTTTCTGCGTTTCAGCTCCAAGAGGAAGAATTTCTTTCATATTTCAAAAGAGAAGAAGTTGCACAAGGGCCTTTCTGACTTTCACAGATTTTTTTTAAAGTTGGGTTAGTGCCAGTCTGTCTGCAAAGTCAGTGTGACTTCCCTGGATGCTCCTTTTCAATTGTCATGTTACAGGTTAGCACTAAAAGAGAGAGAAAAGCGTGTCTGCACCTTACACCATGGTTATACAACCCGTAAACATCTTTGCTCAGTTGGTTCAGTAACTAGGACTTGCAAACAAGGACATGCAAGCTACCTTAGGCACCTCTACATACATCGGCAAAAGACAGTACAGTGCTAGCGCACCTTTAGATTTCTAACATTCAGCTGCTAAAAAAAAAACACTATGTCAAGGGACAGTGACCAAATCTACATTTTCTGACTCCTAAGTTGTACTATTAAAAGCTGTATCAAAGTAACCGTATTTCTCTGGATCTGCAAAGATGTTCAGTAAATATTGCAAGTTATTTCACAGAATCTTAGTGTAAGAAGTTTTATTCCTGTGCTTTGCATAATAATGTTCTTGGGACCAGGGCCAGATTTAGGCTTCCTGGAAGACGGAGCACTTCATTGTGATGACCCCCCTCCCCCCCCCCCGACAGTTCCCCCACATTAGGTTCAATATAGTTCCCCACATTAGGTTGGCTGTATAGTTCCCCCGCATTAGGTTGTAGTTCCCCCACATTAGGTTGGCAGTATAAGTCCCCGCACATTAGGTTGGCAGTATAAGTCCCCGCACATTAGGTTGGCAGTAGATGTCCCCGCACATTAGGTTGGCAGTACAGTTCCCCCACATCAGGTGCAGTATAGTTCCCCCACATAAGTTGCAGTATAGTTCCTCCACATTAGGTGCAGTACAGTTCCCCCACATTAGGTGCAGTATAGTTCCCCCACATTAGGTGCAGTATAGTTCCCCCACATTAGGTGCAGCATAGTTCCCCCACATTAGGTGCAGTATAGTTCCCCCACATTAGGTGCAGTATAGTTCCCCCACATTAGGTGCAGTATAGTTCCCCCACATTAGGTGCAGTATAGTTGCCCCACATTAGGTGCACTATAGTTGTGCGACATTAGGTGCAGTATAGCTCCCCACATTAGGTGCAGTATAGTTGCCCCACATTAGGTGCAGTATAGCTCCCCACATTAGGTGCAGCATAGTTCCCCACATTAAGTGCAGTATAGTTCCTCCACATTAGGTGCAGTATAATTCCCCCACATTAGGTGCAGTATAGCTCTCCCACATTAGGTGCAGTATAGTTCCCCCACGTTAGGTGCAGTATAGTTCCCCAACATTAGGTGCAGTATAGTTGGCCCACATTAGGTGCAGTATAGCTCCCCACATTAGGTGTAGTATAGTTCCCCACATTAGGTGCAGTATAGCTCCCCACATTAGGTGCAGTATAGTTGCACCACATTAGGTGCAGTATAGTCCCCCACAGTAGGTGCAGATTAGCTCCCCACATTAGGTGCAATACAGTTCCCCTACAGAGATAGAGCCTTCAGCCATATACAGTGTATGGCTGGAGGCTGTATGCCTGTTTACTGTCCCACTTCAGTATTCCGACCACCACTCCACCGGGCCGGGGTCACAATCTACTGCTATGGCCATAGCAGTAGGTCCCGGGACCGAAGGAGCGGAGGTCGGAACACTGAAGATAACGTGCCGCTGGTAACATTTACCATACGCGCGCGTCCTCCTCGATGCTGCGCTCCACTCTGCTTTTCTCGTATGGGCGCACGCAGGGACGTCTGCATGCCCTACTTCCCGGTGGACCCTGCGTTTTTAAAGTTAACGCGGGGGCCACCGCAAAGAGGTAACTGCCGGGACACCCTTGTGTCCTGAAAAGATTTTTTGGGACACAGGGATGTCCCGAATGTGATGGGGGCCCGGGGCCTGGAGCCAATGATGATCCGGCCCTGCTTGGGACATTAGCATCCCAAGCCAAATATCAGTATGTTTTTAGTGTGAGAGTGTGAGAGTACTGAACGTGAACAAAATCCATGAAAAATAGATATCATTTTTTATACTCATTGCAGATGTTGCCATTTAACTGATACCAATCTAGAACCCCATTGTTTTACTGTGAAAAATAGTTCAAGACAATAGTGAAACTATAAACTACTTAAATGGGCACTGTCAGATCTAAAAACGTTTATATGCTGTTGGTGATGGAAATTAAAGACCTTTTGTAATATTATTGTTTGCAATTTTTTTTTAAATATTTTATAAAGAAAGAGGCTCCTGAAAGTCCCACAACTAGGGGTCCCCTACCAGTCCTGCAGCAGCATCAGGCTTGTCCATGAGTCATGGACAAGCGATGACTTATGGATAAGGCTGCAGACACACCAATCCCCTCCCACCACCACAAGGGAGAGACATGCCCCCTCCCACCACACACCAATAACCTCCCACCACCACAACGAAGGGATACGCCCCCTTCCCCTGAGATAAGTTTAACACTGTTAGCTAATGAAAATAGCTATTTGTAATAATAAATATAGGTGTTAGAGACATAATTATGAGATGCAAATGGTAGATCTGACAGGTCCATGATAACTAATATAAGAACAGTTTTGCAGTCATACTTGGACCCTCTGACCAAATGCCACCCTGCCATTTAATTATTGCAATGAACAGTGTGCTATAAATGACACATTGTGGTTGGAAGTTTAATTAAAGATTTTGAATTTGGACGCTTCAGACTACCAATGTGCTTTGAATTGTGCTGATGGGAAAAATGCACTGAACTGTAACTTTAAAAAGACTATAACTAATACTAAGAAAATCTATTAAGTACTGGAAGGATTATGATTTTTTAATAGAAGTAATTTGAAAATCTGTTTAACTTTCTGGCATCAGTTGATTTAAAAAAATAAAATAAAAAGTTTTCCACCGGAGTAAAGGGGTTATCCACCATAAGGTGATTTTAGTATATAAACAATTATTAACCACACCTCAGGGATACTACCTTATAGGTACACAATAAAGAATACTGGAGACAGTTTATTTGAGGATCATGCAAAGATATTTATTAAAACACAATATAAAAATCCTATAAATATAAAATAAAGGAAAACTTGGTTTTAGAAAAATATTGCACTAGTAATGTAATCATTTGCCATTGGGTCCTAATGGCAAAAAAATAGGAGATATAACACTGCCAATAGTGATGATGAATGTCAGTAGTTCAGTGCCAGCGATATTAAGGCAATTTGTGAATATTGATCATTCAGAAAACTCTGCTAGTCCGGCAATTGGCTGTTGAATGCATATTCAGTCTCTGCGTTAGGTAAACTGAGCTACTCGCAGTCATTACAAAGATAAAGAGTTGTTTCTCACCATATCTGCAGCCGCTGGTCCAGTGCTGCGATGGACCAAAGATGACAAGTCCTGCGGTTGCTGGGATATTGCCGGTGTTGGGTTTGCAGATTTTGCTCACAAGCCTGTTAAGGGTATGGGCTCCGGCAGGAGACTCCAGCAAGCGGGGTCCGTGATGGCAGAGCTCACCCGCTCAGATGTTAAACGAGATACTCGTGGCTAAGACAAACAGCTGACCATACGCCCGGTGGATGGAACAGATGATTAAAGGATCAGATGCGGAGAGCAGTTTCCTTCAATTGTTTTAAGCCGGCTTTGATATGTAGATTGGAAGAGCGTCTCTATAGTGCTCTATTCAGACTGGATGTAAGCCTAGGCCTACATCCTGTGACCTTTATGTTACAACAGATTATGCATACCACAGGGCTCTACCTTTGGGCAAAATTTTATGAGTTTTGATGTAACAGTGAGTCAATTGCAGCCATATGAAAAAGCCCCATAGAAAAAATATACATTTTTTATTTTTTATTTACAGAACTGAATATGCCCGCCGAACCATGTGGTTAAATATCGTGAAACGAACATGTATGAGTCTAGATCACAGTGTCACTATACACAACTGTTTGTAAATCTGAATCTGTAAGAAAGACAGGTGTTTACATATGGAACTGAATATTGTCATTAGAGATGAGCAAATTTTTCAAAAATTCTATTTGGCCGATTTGCCGAATAAAAAATTAAAATCTATTCGATCAAAAAAAATTCTCGCCAAATTTTATTAGTAATGTATCTTAATAATGTGTTTAATAAAGTGTGTGTTTCACTTTTTTTCTCTATATTTTTAAATTTTTTAGGTAGTACTACTACTCCCAGCATGGAACAGACTGTTCCATGATGGGAGTAGTAGTACCTGTGCTAATAGACAGAACGCCCCGGGTGTCACTCTTGACACCCACTGCGATCATCCTGTATAATGTATAGATGCGAGCGGCTTTCTCGCATCTACATAGGACAATCACATCGGGTGTCAGGGGTGACACCCGCTTTGATCTGACCCTAACTGCAGGTACTATTGCTCCCAACATGGAGCACACTCTGCTCCATGTTGGGAGCAGTAGTACCTGCATTAATAGACAGATCGCAGGGAGTGTCACTTCTGACACCCGATGCAATCGTCCTGTATAATGTATAGATGCGGGCGGGCGGCCGCTCTTCTCTGGTCCCGCTGTAGTATTAGTATATGCTTATATATATATACTGTGACAGTGTGGCAAGGAAAGGGTGTATTTCCCTTGCTGATCCTGGAGGAACCTCCACCTGGTGCCTAATCAATGAGGCAGCAGAGAGGGGAAGTATGTTTAAAAGGAAGTTAGATAGTGTAGTCTGGGCTCTCTCCAGAAGACAGCAAGGTGGCTTTGGGGGGAGGCTGGGGTCTTTGCGAGGAGCACACACAACAGTGAAGGGGACAGTCTAGGATTTTGGTTTGTTCTTGTCTCATGTTTTTATGTATCCAGCAACCTGTCTAATAAAGCTGTCAGTTGTCTCCTTGATAAAGCCACAAAAGTGGCGAAACATGTCGGGGGTGACAGCTTTGAATTTTAATTAGCAACTCCACTGAACCTATGTCTCATTAAAGTCGCAGAACAAAATCAGTTGTGTAGCCCACACCTGCAGTGCACGGCAGGTGGCAGGTGCCGAGGTTGGGGTCTTCCCCAATACCCTTTTTTGGGGGATACAAGACTATAGTACTGTTACATGTATAAGTGGTCCAATAGAGACTACTGTGAACTCTGCAGTGGGAAGCACATCAGAAGTGACTCCGTATTCTCTAATCCAGGGGACATGATAATATGAGTCCCAACTAATTCAATTGTATAGGTTCAGTAGACAGGGTAGTCTCACCCACAACTGATAGGCTCATCTCATAGACGCTTATGAGGAAAGTGGAGGTGTGGTTTTAATATTTGTGTTCCTCACCGATTATTTTGTTCACAATAAAAGTTACGTTTTAATAATTAGTGTGGCACATGTAATATAGAGGCTTCTTTGACCCCTGTGGCTGTGTCAAGGACAATCCCAGAGCTATCCCCATGGTGAAATCCTTACAATACCTATTATTCATATTTCCCGCAGAGAGTTGTGAGTGGCTGGAACCATCTGGCCAATAACAGCTCTCAGCTGGAAATATGAATAAGTGATGTCAATTCTTTTCACATCACTAGCAGGCTGGAGTCTTGTGCAGAGATGCAAGCGCAAGAGAAAGCCGCTTCATCTCTGCAATAGTAAGGGCAATCGCATCGGGTATCAGGAGTGATACTTGCTGTGATCTGTCTATTAGTACAGGTACTACAGCTCCCATACACACTCTTTATTAAACACAATATTAAAATACATTACTAATAACATTTTTTTTAAATTAATTATTAAAAAAACTGTATAATTTTTACATTTAAATGGGCCCTTTCTACATTTTTATCATTGCCGGCTACATTTTTAGGTCCCTGCCCACCCACATAAATTGATCCCTGCTTAAAAATTTACATTTAACATTATGTTTTTTTTTTTTTTGTCCTTTCATTTTTCGGGAGTGGGCAGGGACCAAAAAATTCAGCGCTCAATATAAAAAATGGGGCTAAAAAAGTAAAGGTAAAATAAAAAAAATGATGATTTAGAATATAAACTAGAAAAAAAAATTATGAAATGCACTCTTCATAAATTTTAAATATTGAGCTGTGAATTTTCTGGTCCTTGCCTGCTCCCGAAAATTGAAAGACAGAAAAAAAAAATGCTAATGTTGAATTTAAACAGTCTCAATTTATGTGGGCAGGCAGGGCACTAAAAATGTAGTAAACAATAATAAAAATGTAGTGTGTGTGTGTGTGTGTGTGTGTGTGTGTGTATGTGTGTGTGTTTAACTTTTATTTTCCTTATATTATGGATGATTTCCACCTGATGCAATCATCCATAATATAGCAGAGATGCGGAGCAGCTCTATACAGTGTTCGCCTCTCTGCACTATACTCTGGGCTGGCCAGTGATGTGAATAGAAATTCACATCACTCATTCATATTTTCCGCCCAGAGTGGGGATTGGCCAGATTGTGGCAGCCAATCACCTCTCTCAGCTGGAAATATGAATGGTGAGTGGCCGGACGGAGTATAGAGCAGAGATGCGAGCACATCTCAGGGATGAAGGATGATCGCAGCAGTTGTCAGGACTGACACCCGTTGTGATCTGTCCTTAACTGCAGGTACTACTGCTCTTAACATGGAGCACGCTCCAAGCTGGGAACTGTAGTACCTGCATTAATAGACAGATTGCAGCGAGTGTCACTCCTGACACCCGCTGTGATCCTCCTGTATAGATGCGGGCGGCCGGCCACTCTTCTATGGTCCCCTGCACTGACGTATATATACACCTATTCATATTTCTCACAGAGAGTTGTGATTGGCTGGAACCATCTGGCCAATCACAGCTCTCAGCGGGAAATATGAAAAAGTGTATATATATACGCAGTGCAGGGGACCACAGAAGAGCAGTCGTCCGCATCTATACATTATACAGGAGGATCACAGCGGTTGTCAGGAGTGACAAGGCCAATCTGTCAATTAGTGCAGGTACTACTACTCCCATCATTGAACAGTGTGTTCCATGCTGGGAATAGTAGTACTACCTAAGAAAAAATCAAAAAAGTGAAAAACACACAATCAGCGCACCGCCAGGACATGTCTATTCTCTTCTGCTCCTCACCGTCGGGTACAGGAATGAGCAGCAGAGAATAGACATGTCCCGGCGGTGCGCTGATTGTGCTAGGTGCAAAGCAGCAGTGGGGACATGTCGGGCGGCAGCGGTAAATGAATGAAGCCTACATGTGGGACAAGTCGGCTTCATTCATTCACCGCACCGGTTCCAGACATGTCCCACTGATGCCCTAATCCAAGAAGATGAGGGGGGAAATTTATCAAATCCTGTGTAGAGGAAAAGCAGTGCAGTTGCCCATAGCAACCAATCAGATCGCTACCTTCATTTTTGAAAAGGCCTGTGCAAAATGAAAGAAGAGATCTGATTAGTTGCTATGAGCAACTGCACTGCTTCTTCTCTACACAGGTTTTGATAAATCTCCCTCGAGGAGCATGCCAATGAATTATTATGAGGGGCCAATGAATTATTGTAAACATGCATGGGGGCATAAATTTGGGGGACAAAGTAGTAGTTTAAAACCCTGCCGGGAGCCCTGAATGGCTCCTTGGTGCCGGCCATTCAGGGCTCCCGGCGGTGGATTTCAAAATGAAAGTTTACACAGTAGTATATAAATCGCAGGGGAGCGGAGCATGCTACTCTCTCCCCTGCTTTATAACTGCTGATCGCATCGGGTCTTAGAAGTGAGACCCGGTGCGATCAATCCCTATCCCCTGTACTACTACTCTAAACATGGAACAGACTCTGTCCCATGTACAAACACTAATGTAGCCTCCCCAGCCACCGGCAGGCTCCCGCAGCCATGGAACTACTACTCCCATCATGGAAAAAGTCTGTTCCATGATGGGAGTAGTAGTAGTCCCTCAGAACTGCAGGAGTCTGTTGATGTCACCACTTCTGAGCATGCTCAGAAGTAATAACATTTCAGAAATGGATATTATAAACCGGGAAAAAGGATGACATTAAAGGTTCATCCGTTTTCCAAAGACTTCAATGTTAAATTTATAATATCCATTTCTATTCCGTTGTTTTTGATGGGAGGAAAAATGCTGCATGCAACGTCTTTTCTCCCATAAAAAAAAAATAACAAAAAAAAAAAACTGAACAGGAAGCAAACGGGTGCAAATGGGTAATAAAGGATTGTAAAAATAATCCCATTGACATCAATGGGATTATTTTACAGCCGTTTGCAACCCGTTTAAAAATTGCAGAACGGGCATTTATTAACGGAGGCAGATGGCCATGTGAACGAGCCCTTAATGTTAATTTTTAAACAGGGATCAATTTATGTGGGCGGGCAGGGACTTAAAAATGTAGCCGACAATAATAAAAATCTAGAAAGGGGCCATTTAAATGTAAAAATAATATATATATTTTTTAAAATGTTTTCTAATGTTTTATTATTGTGTTTAATAAAGTTTTTTATCTCTATTCTTCGCATTTTTTAGGTAGTACTACTACTCCCAGCATGGAACAGTCTGTTCCATGATGAGAACTGTATTATCTGTTCTAATATACAGATCACAGCAGGTATCACTCCTGACACCCGATGCGATCATCTTATCTATTGCAGAGATGGAGCGGCTTTCTCCTGCACTCACATCTCTGCACTATACTCCGACCGACCAGTGATGTCAATAGAATTCACATCACTTAGTCATATTTCCCGCTGAGAGCTGTGATTGGCCACATGGTTCCAGCCAATCACAGCTCTCTGTTGGAAATATGAATAATAGGTATATACACGGCATATACTCATACTACAGTGGGACCAGAGAAGAGCGGCTGGCCGCCCACATCTAAACATTATACAGGACGATAGCATCGGGTGTCAGAAGTGACACTCGCTGCGATCTGTCTATTTATGCAGGTACTACAGCTCCCAGCATGTTGGGAGCAGTAGTACCTGCAGTTGAGGACAGATCACAGCAAGTGTCACTCCTGACACCCACTGCGATTGTCCTAACTATTGCAGATATGCGAGCGCAGGAGAAAACCGTTCGCATCTATACATTATACAGGACAATCGCAGGGGTGTCGCTAATGAAGAAATTCATTATTTAGAATCGAGTCGAAGTTCGGATTCCTTCCAAATCGAATTTTTCATGAAATTCGGAACGAATTCGACTTCGTCAGATTCCATTTGCTCATCTCTAATTGTCACCTAAAACAAGATGACTGTCAGCTCATGACCTCTATATTATAATACATTTTGGGGAGCATTTTCTCCTATTACCCCTTATGGCGGCCAAAGCATGTGAACAAATGTAGTACAGATAGTGATCATGAACATGTGTGTTCATTTTCACATAGTTCTGACCAGCAATTTCAGAGAAAATTATGATGCAGAATATTGCGCAATCCAATATGGCTGCAAAATCTGGTGATCAACTGTGGTACAGTAAGTAATCACAAACGTGTGCTAAATTTCACATTATTCTGACCAGTAAATACAGAGAAAACTATATATGCAGAATATTGCACAATCCAATATGGCCACCAAATCTGGTGATCAACTGTGGTACAGAAAGGGATGAAGAACATGTGCACTAATTTTCGAATGGTTCTGACCAGTAATTTTAGAGAAAACTATGTTTGCAGAATATTGCACAATCCAATATGGTCACCCAATCTGGGGATCAAATGTGGTACAGAAAGTGATCATTAACATGTGTTCCTATTTTTGCATTGTTCTGACCAGAAATTTCAGCAAAAACCGAGTTTGCAGAATATTGCGCAATCCAATATGGCTGCCAAATCTGGTGATCACTAGTGGTACAGAAAGTGATGACAAACGTGAGCTAATTTTCACATTGTTCTTAGAGAAAACCACATATGCAGAATGTTGCACAATCCAATATGGCCGCCAAATATGGTGGCCAATTGTGGTACAAAAATATAACTTTAAAATTAACAGTGTACATATTAAACATATTTAACAAAACTGCTTATCATTATTAATGCTATCTAAATCCTATTGGCGAGCGGTGGCCATATTGATTATACAAATGAACCAGCTTTAACAACCTTGGTACAGGAGGTAACCTTAAACTTGTCTGCCAAATTATAAGTTATTCTAACAAATGATTTAAGGAAAGAAGATGTTTGTAGAATATTGTGCAAACCATTATGGCGGCCACACCATGTGACCAAAAGTCTTATAATGAACAAATCTAACTCAGGACAACAGTGTCACAACATACAGTAAACAATATAACTGTAGCTTTAGCAGATCCAAAGAAGAAGATTTTTGAATATTGTGCAAAATTGCCACAAAAACAAAGATGGCGGCCTCACCATGTGACCTATGACCTTTATATTACATAAGGTTATGCACAGCTCATGGGTCTACTACTGTGCAAAGTCTCATGAGTTTTGGAGTTACAGTGCAGCAGATATAAGCATTTGAAATTTGCGGTGAAATAGTAATAATAATCTGAACAAAAACAATAGGTGTCCAGTGCAACTTCGTACATCCTACAAATATTCCCTCTACATTTGCTAGTTAATAACACTTAAAAATGTTTTTTTTTCCCAACCAATGCATATTGTTTCTTTGGCCTATATCCAGGAAAGGGAATAACATCGAGTTAGAAGCTTTCATGGAAGGCGCAGCAGATCTGCCAGTCCATTACACCATCTGCCTTAATGATCTGTAAGGAAGCCTGAGATACATGCTCTAGCCATAGAAAACACAGCACAGGCGTCTGCATCATAAAACATTCTCTTCACATGAAGCCAATCTGGATGAGGCAAAAATAGGGAGATGGGTGCTGAACATTTTAGTAGGTTTATACTGTCCAAATTCACAGGACCTGCACCTATCTCTGTTCGTTTAACTCACAGTGATATTAATGGGAGTCATGAATACAGTGTAGTGTTTGGTGCTACACAGTTTACACAACTCTCATTAAAGAGGTTATCCAGGAAAACCTTTTTTTTTTATATATCAACTGGCTCCAGAAAGTTAAACAAATTCGTAAATTACTTCTATTACAAAATCGCAATCCTTTCAGTACTTATGAGCTGCTGAAGTTGAGTTGTTCTTTTCTGTCTAAGTGCTCTGTGATGACACCTGTCTCGGAAACTGTCAAGAGTAGAAGCAAATCCCCATAGCAAACCTTTTCTACTCTGTGCAGTTCCCGAGACAAGAAAAGATGTCAGCAGAGAGCAAAAGAACAACTCAACTTCAGCAGCTGATAATTATTGGTAGGATTAAGATTTTTTAATAGAAGTAATTTACAAATCTGTTTAACTTTCTGGAGCCAGTTGATATTAAAAAATGTTTTTTCCTGGAATACCCCTTTAACCTCTATAGGAGTAATGTAACATGCATAAAACAGTCTTATCAACTGTTTTTGTCTTCCCAACACCTCCTACAGCAACAACAAAGCAAGAAGGGCCCTAGGGGATCTTTATCTTGAGATAGGTATTGGTCTCGGTGGTGGGACCCGCAACTGCTGACGATTATGGCATATGGAGGGGGGCAATTAACCTTGGGGCTGCATTCAGGGATGATGAAAAATAAATTTGCTTGGTTAATAAAATATTGGTAAGAAATGGGTTACTTTAGTCTAGGTGAAAAGTAACTAGATCCTTCATGAGTGTTTTAGCATTGTCAGTAGTGAAGACAGATGACAATACTATTTTTAGGACCGGAAAATAGACTAGATGTAATGTAAAATACATAAATCAGATTTGTAAGATCTACATTAGGGGTCTTCAGAGAGATGGTCACCAATTTGCGCACACGAGTTTCTAATCATAGGAAATGTTTGAGATGATTTTAGTATTTAATTGGGCACGAATGCTGTTCACTTCATGAGCATTTGGGCAACCACTGCATACTTGAAAGAGAAATGAAAGGTCCTAGGGAATATCCTGGACATTTATCATCGTTGCTTTGGTAAGCGAGTTCTGTAGGCATTTTTTTTTTTTTTTTTGCTTTAGTTTGGCTTATGTATGACATATTTTTTATACTATCACAGGGAGTTGATAAATTTGGCTCACATAAGCAAAAACCAATAAATCGCTTTTGAATACCATTTTTTTTTAGCACACATAAGTAAAAAACAATAAAGGACTTCAGAACACCAATTTGCAGCTTTGAAAAAATATGCGATAATATATATGTGTATATATATATATATATATATATATATATATATACAGTATATATATATATATATATATATATATATTTATTTATATTTACCACTTTTTTCCCCTAAATATACTAACTCATTTATTTTTTTATTTTTATAAATATATACAGTGACCAGTGTTTTTTTTGTTTGCTTGTTTAATGTTAATAAAATGGTTAACAAGGTCTTTTGGGGGAGTGTTTTTTTGGAACAAAATTTTTTTTAATCGTGTGTTTTTATTTTATTTACTTTACAGGCTTAGTAGTGGAAGCCGTCTTATAGAAGGAGTCCATTACTAAGCCAGGCTACGTGTTAGCCACAAAAACAGCTGGCGCTAACCCCAAATTATTACCCCGGTACCCACCACCACAGGGGTGCCGGGAAGAGCCAGTACCAATAGGACCAGAGCGTCAAAAATGGCGCTCCTGGGCCTAGGCGGTAACAGGCTGGTGTTATTTAGGTTCGGGAGGGCAAGTAACAATGGTCCTTACCCACCCTGGTAACGTCAGGCTGTTTTCTTGCTTGATTGGTATTTGGCTGAGAATAAAAATAGGGGGAACCCCATGCATTCTTTTTGCATAAATAAGCATTAAAAAAATGCATACTGTTCCCCCTATTTTTATTTTCAGCCAAATACCAACCAAGCAGCAACAGCCTGACTTTACCTGGGTGGGCGAGGACCATTCTTACTGGCCCTCCGCAGCCTAAAAAATGCCAGCCTGTTACTGCCTAGGCCCAGGAGCGCCATTTTTTATGCTCCAGGCCTGTTGGTGCCGGCTTTTCCTGGCACCCCTGTGGCGGTGGGTACCGGGGTAATAATTGGGGGTTAGTGCTAGCTGTTTTTTGGGGATAACACTAAGCCCCGGCTTAGTAATGTATTCCTTCTATAAGACAGCTTCCCCTACTAAGCCTGTCAGGTAAATATAAAAATGTAAAAAAAAACACAAAAGGTTTAAAAAAAAAATTATTCCCCAAAAAAACCACTCCCCCACAAGCCCTTGTTAACCATTTTATTAACATTAAACAGAAAAAAAAGCTGGTCATCGACGCAATCCACTGAATCCAAAGCAGTCAACAAGATACACGGATCTGAAATGAGAGCAAAAAAAAGAAGAAAAATAGTATAATACATTTATTGTCACCTGCCCGTGCATCTCCCGTGGCGCACGACCACAACTCCCAGCATGCTCTTAAAGTAAGGACATGCTGGGAGTTGTAGTCATGTGGTGCAGGAGATGTGCAGGCGAGTGACAAGCTTGTCACCTACCCCCCGCTGCACGACTACAACTCCCAGCATGCCCTTACAGTAAGGAAATGCTGGGAGTTCTAGTTGTGCGACAGGTGACAAGCTTGTCACCTGCCCCAGAACTAAAACTCCCAGCATGCCCTTACTGTAATGGCATGCTGGGAGTTGTAGTAGTGTGGCTGGGGGCAGGTGACAAGCTTGTCACCCGCCCTCACCGCACAACTGCAACTCCCAGCATGCTCTTACAGTAAGGACATGCTGGGAGTTGAAGTTGTGCGGTGGGTGACAAGCTTGTCACCTGCCCCCTGCCGCTGTAAGGGCATGCTGGGAGTTGTAGTTGTGGGGCAGGTAACAAGCTTGTCATCTGCCCCCTTCCGTACACTTACTTACGTCATGCAAGCCAGGGAAGCGGGCAGTAATGCGCTTCACTCCTTGACCGGCGGTGATCAGAAAATCACTGTAATATCATATTTCCCACTGGGTCGCGTGACACAGGACCCGGCAGGAAATTTGAAATGACAGTAAACTCTGCGGTGATGTAGCAAAGGGAGCCCAGGCTGACACATCACTGAAGCCGCCCGGGACTCCCTCAGCTGGGACGGGAGATGTGCAGTAGCCGTCCCTGCCATCCCTCAGCGTATATCCCAGCACTCAGTGATGGCAGGGATGGCTCCTGCACATCTCCCAGCCCATCTGCAGGAGTCCCGGGCGGCTGCAGAGTGAGGCCAGCCCGGGCTTCTTTTAACATATAACGGAGCAGCAGACTTTTAGTCCCTACTGTAAGATCAAATTTCCCGCCAGGTCCCGTGATTGGCTGCTCGGTCCTGGCCAATCACTGGACCCAGCGGGTAATATGAAATTACATTAGGGACAAGAAAAACTCTGTGGCACCGAGGTATGTGAAAAGGAGCATGGGCTGGCCTCACTCTGCAGCAGCCCGGGCTCCGTCTGATTCTATCCCCGCTACCCTAACTTAATGATAAGGCACTGATTTACATCACCCCCTTGTCTCCCACTCGCATGCTACCTCACATCACCAGCCTGGTACAAGACTACAACTCCTAGCATGCCCTCACTGTAAGGGCATGCTGGGAGTTGTAGTCTTGCAACAGGTAGCAGACAGATGGGAGATGTGCGGTGCGGGCAGGTGGGAGACAAGGGGGGATGTAAATCAGTGTCCCTGTCATTAATTTGGGTAGCAGGGATAGGCTCAGACAGAGCTCCGGGCTGGCTTACATTTACGCTGTTTTGGAGGGCTTGCGACTTTTTGTGAGACTTTCGCACTTGATAAATCCCTGACCACTGCAAAGTGAAAAATAATATTTACTTTCGTAAACTCTTACAGCCAAAAGTCACACAAAAATTTGTTTAGGTGGGGGGCGGAGTCTGGCCGCGGACTGGTATGGCTGTGCGAGTCTGAGCGCTCCTGCCTCGCACCTCCAGAACACCCTTTTATTCCCACTTCACCTCGCCAGGAATGGTGAAAATCGGTTGCTATACACCCAGTGACTCACCTGCAATGCCCAAACAGCAGAAAAACCAGGCAGACGTTACGAAATACTTCGCAAAGCGCTCCGACTGGTCCCCCGCACGAGCACTCAAGATGGTGCCTGATCCCGCCACACACTGTAACTCCGAGGAAGTGGGAGGCCAGGATAGCGACTCGGAGGGTGGAGGAACGGCGGCACTTACACCGGTTTTCTTCAATGCGCTTATGAAGAAGGCGCTATCACAAGCCCTGAAACCAGTCAGAGCGGACCTGGCAGAAATCAAATCGGAGGTACGAGCCATAGGCTTCCGTACGGAGGCCCTCGAGTCGGCGTGCGCGGAGCTTACTACACACTCTGCTGCACTGGCCTCCAGGGCCGAAGTCATGGAGGCGCACGTAAACAATGTCCTTACTCTGATTGAGGATCAGGAAAACCGCAGCCTGTGGAAAAATATCCGCTTCAAGGGACTTTCAGAATCCTGGGCCCCAAAATTGCCTGCGAAATCTTCGCTGGACTGCTGGGAGATGATCGCGCTGCCTGCATCACCATAGAGCGCATCCACAGAGCCCTACGATCTAAGCCGAAGCCTGCTGAGCCCCCCAGAGATTTCATATGCGGCCTCTTATCGTTTGTAGACACTGCAGCCGTCTTACAAGCCGCAAGAGAGAAAAGATCAATCCACTACGGAGCAGATTAAATCTCTCTATACCAGGACATTGCATCTACCACTCTTATGAAGCGGCGCATCATGCGTCCTCTACTAGAGAAACTCAGGGAGAACAACCTGACCTATGCCTGGTTGTTTCCATTTGGACTCTCAGTTCTCAAAGGAGGAAAGAGAATCATCATCAAGACCCCTGAGGATCTGCAGAACGCCTGGCGAGCTTTGGATATCGCCCCGGTTGAGGTACCATCGTGGATGCCGCTCTCTGATCACATACCTCTCCCGCAGCTTCCGCACCTGGGCGAATGGAAACAAGTCACTTGTTCCAAATCCCCGAAGCAGAAGAAAACCCCGGTGAAGACGCATCCCCCTGAGGGCTGAGATAAGTAACCTTTCTGCCTTTATCCTTGCCTACTTACCCTACCTGTAGGGATGGTGGGGTTACGTACTTTACTGATACCTCCACGCCCTGTGGAATTCACCCTGGCATAGACTGCCCTCATGCTTGACCCTCTGATCGGACTTCTGTCTCCGGACTGATTGAGGACCATGCCTGTTTGGTACTGTAGCTGGAGCCCATCTGCTTTATGTCTCGACTCCTCTACCTCCGAATGTGGGGTCATGGGGGGTTCCTCTATAACCAGGATTGCTATGTGGTCCCAAGGACAACTCGCTGTTCCCCCCCCCCTCACCTCTACCCCCTCACCGCTCTTCTAGGATTGCATTGGTTGAGAGGCGCTGCGCATATCCTTGCACAATGCTCTGCGGCTTACCTTGAACACCTGAACACTATACGGTTCTCATTGTTGGCCCCACTCGGTGTGCAAACCTCCCGATCGTAGTACCCCCACTTTAGTTTAGAGTTTTCATCGCGATGGGGACTGATACCGTTGCTCAGCTGCTGCCTTCACAGTCGGAGTCAAGCCATATGCTTAATTACTGACACTGTTACATGTTATGTGTGTATATATTACATTGCAAAATTCCACTGCTAACCTTGATTCTCTTCACCCTCGCTTGCTTCGCCTCCTTCGCTTTCCCTCATACTTTACCCTGCTCCTCGCGTCCCTCTCTTCCATTCCCTGTGCTCCCTCTCCTTCCCTTTTTTCCCTCTTCTTATCTTCCGGTCTCCCCCCTGACACCATCATTCTTTCGAAATCATGCCCCCCTTTCCCCCTCTTCCCCGCTCCTCCCCCTTCGCCCCTCCCCTCCTCCTCCCCCCCTTCGCCCCCCCCTTCCTCCCCCCCTTCTCTCCTTTCCCTTTCTCCCTCCCTGCTCCCACCCCCTGACACAGTTTTCCTAGCTACCCACTACTTACCTGTACCCATTACCTGCTTGGCCCACGCTGAGTGGACCACGAAGCAGGTCCCATCCATATCCCCGTTCCTGCCCCATTTGGAATCCCCTACTCCCATCCCTATCGATACCCCTGACCTTCCTCCTTACTACCCCTTCCTTACCCCCCTCACTAGCTCCTAGTTCCGTGCTTGCCCTCCCCTCCCCCCTCTTTTTCGATCTCCTCTTCCCCTCCCCCTCTCTTTCCTTCTTTACCCCTCGTACCCCCTTTTCCTTCTTCTCTAACCCTCTGCCCTCTCTGATACTGGTCCTCACTTGACTTTACTCACTCAATCTCTTTCTGTTGTCTTGTCTCTATTTCTTCTCACGTCGCTCTCTTCTTCTCTTACCTCCTGACACCGCAGCCATGTCCTCAATCTCCTGTGTCTCATTTAACGTTAGAGGGATGCTAACCCCAAATAAGAGAAATCACATACTCACAGTGACCAAACATTTTAATCCTATGATCTTGTTCCTACAAGAAACCCATTTTAAACAGGACAAAATCCCTAAACTACCAACGAAATCTTACTCCACATGGTTTCACTCTTGTCAGCCAACCTCTGCGTCCAAGAGTGTATCGATAGGTCTTCATAATAAATTGCCAGTAAAGATACTCCAACAGCACTCAGATGCTGAAGGGAGAGCACTCTTTCTGAGAGTACTGCTCCACAACTCCAAATTCCCCTTGGTGAACATTTATGCGCCTAATCATGCACAAGTTCCATGGCTGCTGAACACCCTTGATGACCTGAGGTTGTTTGCAGATGGCCCGATCCTTTTGGGGGGAGGCCTTAATGTTACCCTAAATCCTTCTTTAGACACCTCGTCCTCGAGACCCACCATATCCAATCGCGCCCTTGCCTGCGTACTAAACTCTCTGATTTGTCCCTAATAGATGCCTGGCGGACGCTGAACCCCACAGTCAGAGACTACTCCCATTTTTCAGCTGCTCACGACTCCTTCCAGCGACTGGACTACATCTTCATCCACTCATCTCTACTGCCCTCCCTTACGACTACAGGTATCGATGTTATTACCATCTCTGACCACGCTCCTGTCTACCTTTCTCTTAGCTTCTCTGACCACACATCTCCTACGACACGCTGGCGTCTTAATGAACATATCCTAGAAAATAATGCAGCTAGAGAGGACATTAAAAATCACATAATGTCCTACTTTGAACTCAATGGAGGGTCAGGCCTGGCCACCCCCATTGTGTGGGAGGCCCACAAAGCTTACATCAGGGGAATCTTCATTGCATGGGGTTCTAAATTGAAAAAGACATACCAGAAGGAGATTGATATGCTCCTGCATAAAATAGCTGACCTGGAGAGAATTCACAAGGTCACGCTTGCTGCCACTATTCAAGATGAACTTCGCTCGCTCAGGGAAAAATTATTGACTCACTTAAATTGTAAATCCTCTAAAGCATATCTTAACTTTAGACATCGCTTGTATGCCCACGGTAACAAAGGGGGCAAGCTCATGTCATCTCTACTTAAGAAGGCTAAGGCAAGGCAGCATATCCATGAAGTCAGAGATGATAGGGGTAACTCATGCACTACAGCGCAGACCATTGCGGTCACCTTCCAGAAATTTTACTCCAAATTATATGACCTAGACGGCTCTGAAGACCCCCCCGACACCCATAGCAAAGGCCTCGCTCATCGAGGGCTTTATACAACACCTCTCCCTGCCCTGTGTGAAGGAGGGGATTACCGATAGTCTGTTAGCTCCCATCACAGAGGAGGAGGTGAGGCGTGTGCTGACCTCTTTCCCCCAGGTAAGAGCCCAAGCCCTGATGGCCTTCCCCTCCTGTATTATAAGAAGTATCAGGAAATACTGCTCCCCCATCTGACCGAATGGTGCAGCTCTCTATTTGAGGGCTCCCAATTGCCCAAGCAATCCTTAGAGGCACACATCACTCTCCTGGCCAAGGAGGGTAAGGACCCCAGCGAATGTGGCAGCTTCCGCCCGATCTCACTTTTAAATATGGACCTCAAGCTGTGGGCTAAACTCCTCTCCCTGCGTATTACAAAGGCTGCTTCCACACTTGATAGGTGAGGAACAAGCCGGCTTTGTGCCTGGCAGGGAGGGTTGCACCAACATGGAAAGACTCCTGCAGACTATCTCTCACGCACAATCATCCAAACAGTCATTGGTCCTTCTCGGAGTAGATGCCGAGAAGGCCTTTGACAGAGTTGATTGGCAATTCATGGTGGCGACTCTTCGGAAATTTCAATTTCCAGAACAGTTTGTATCAGCTGTTATGTCCCTATACTGCCACCCCTCTGCTTCTCTCCTGGTGAATGACTCCATATCACCGCCCTTCCAAATAAAAAACGGTGCGAGGCAGGGTTGCCCTCTTTCTCCTACCTTGTTTATCTTGGTGATGGAGACGCTGTTGCAGAGGGTGCGCCAGTGGATGTTACTCAGGGGATTCCCCACGCCGAGAGGCGAACTGAAAGTCTTGGAATTTGCCGACAACCTCTTGTTTCTGCTGGCGAACCCTCTGGACGACTTGCCCCCCCTGATACAACTATTCAACGACTTCGGTGCTGTCTCCAATTTCAAGGTGAATGTGTCGAAGTCGGAGCTACTGAACATCACCCTCCCTTCTAAAGCTTCCCAGATGCTCCGTTCTCAATTTGACTTTAAATGGTTAGACACGCACATTAAATATCTAGGGGTGCATATCACCGCGCAAACTGCCTCCCTGTACGATGCCAACTTTGTACCGCTATTGAATGACATCAAGACCCTTTTGGGGGAATATGACCTGCCCCTGATTTCGTTGCTGGCTAGGCGTAATGTCATCCAATGCTATGTCCTCCCCAAAATTACCTACAAACTCACAATGATACCCATTGCACTTCCGAATCGTTTTTTCACCACAATCAGGAGGTTGTTCTCCGCCTTCATATGGAAACAGAAAAGACCCCGCGTGTCACATACACTTCTTACTCGCTTAAAATCTGAAGGGGGCATTGGGCTACCGGATGTCCGCAACCTACATAGGGAAATTCAGCTTCAACGGTGGGTACGACTCCCCCCTTCATCACATACATACCTTAGCTCCATTTTGCCCTGTATGCCCACTGATGGAGACCAGCTTGCGGAGGCCTGGTTGCCCCCTGCGTCCCAAACCCAATACAATGTGAAAAGTATACACATATTACTAGATGGTATCATCTCCTCTTGGTCCTATCTCTCCTCCTTTCTCTCTCCTGGAGTTTCCCCTCTTCTTCCTTCCCATCTTATACCTGTGGTCGTGGGGATGGAGTCACCTACCTTCGCCCCCTTATGGAAAAGGCTATGGAATATCCCGGTCTCGCAGCTGTTCTCTGGCGGTGGGGCTCCGGCTGAAGCGGACAAACGCCAATTACTCCCTGAGGTAAATCTTAACTTCCTGCACTTGAACCATATTGTATCATCCTATGAGGCTTTTGCCAAACGACACCTACCCCTCCGGGCACTCACGGATTTCGAGAGCTCCCTGCTTTCCCTTGGGGATAGACCTTGGAGACTCAGTCTCACACCCTCCAACTTATGCTGGAGATGTAAATCCCAGGTAGGCACACATTCGCACATCTGGTGGCAATGCCCCAATATTGCTTTGTTCTGGAATGAAGTTGAGTCTAAGCTAGCTACCATTACTGGGAAAAATATCCAACTCACACCGGAGGCAGTACTATTGGGGTGTCCCTCTGTCTCATATGTCCCTGCATCTGACACTCTGATTTCACAGCTTCTAGCAGCCGCTAAATCACTAATCCCCTTACATTGGTTGCAAACCTCGCTTCCAACAATGCAAGACTGGTATGCGAAAATCTCCCAGATCTGTAGGTTTGAAGCCGCGTGAATAGATCTCATGACACCTTCCTAATGATCTGGCAACTATGGCTGGACTCCCCTTACTCCTTGTGAGGCCCCTGGCTGCGGGCGTCTCTTCCCCCTCAAACCCATCTCCCTCCTGTGCACCTCTTATGCCTAGGGAGAGTGCTCTGTGCTTCATCTCGTCCAACTCCTTCCTTCTTAATCTCTATCTTTATTTCCTCCTCATCCCCTCTCCCTTTTCCTTTCTTCCATCTTGCTTTTTCTAATTTCCCCCTCCCTATTGCCTTTACTTGCCCCACCCACTCTTCACCCCTCCGCTTCTCACTACTCTACACCTCTTACCGCTTGCCCCCCCCTCCCCTCTCTCCCCCCCCTCTCCCCCCCCCCTCTACCTGCACACCCTTACCGGTTATTTGCCCACGCTCTTAATACCGTTTTGCTTGACGCTTCCACCCTCTTAGCTTACTTACTCCCCCTCCCTCGTTACTAGACCCCTCCTTCCTCCTCAACACCACCCCTTCACCCTCCTGTGTCAGGACAACAAGTTCAGACTTTCTGGTTCTCACACCTGATTTATGACTGTTACGATTTCAGATTCTTATTGGTTGCTGTGTTATGTTATGTATTGAAAATCTCAGCATATTGCACTTGCTCCACCTGCGTGTGGACTTCTTTCCTTTATGTTTCTATTGTTCAATAAAAATTATAGTTGGAAAAAAATAATTTGTTTAGGTGCTAATGCAACTTTTTTTTTTAAGTAAAAAAAAGAGCTCTAAGTCCCTTGATAAATGTCCCCATATAAGATTTATTATTTTTGTAAAATTGTTTATAGACTTTAACTGCTGGCATATGCAAGTAAATAAGAAAACAATTTCAAGATTTAAAGATTTGTCTTTTACCCTACATACAATACTTATGTTATGGCTGGTGATTATAAAAAGAAAAAAAAAAAAAAAAAACGTACCCCTGGAGCTGAATGTGAACCGGGCAGTGATTGGCTAAGGCGCGCACACCCTAGGCTACAGGGACACAGTTTTCTTCTTATTACAGTAGGACACAGTTATCAGCATCCCTTCTTCTGGCTCACCTGACTCACTATTCAGCTGATGACAGGGAGTCTGTCTGCTTCAATGGGTGGAGAGATCGCTTGGTGGGAGAGAGATCAATCTGCAACTAATGCAACAGCTGTAGGCACCCTGATTGAAAACCACAGGTCTTTTGAATGGATGCAGCTCATTTATGTTTCAGTGGGTGGGGTGGCTGATGTGTGGGAGGGAGGAAAATGGAATTGTGGGATTTGTAGTAAAAAAAAAAAAGTCAAACAGGAAATACCAGTTCACAAAAAGCTAGCCACAGTATTATGGTCATCTCTCAACATAGCTATTTAGCCCCAAGACAAGTGCAGATCCTACCTAAGCATGTCCATTACTGTCTGCCAAATACGTACTAAAATCACCTTATGGTGGATAGCCCCTTTAAATGCAGTATGATAAGGTAATTTTTTTTTTTTTTTTATCTTGGCTCAAGGCCTGAAGTTAACAAAATGTGAAAAAAGTGTCATTGTATGACAATGTGGAAAATTTAAGGACTATCGGATGCTCTAAAAACACAACCAATGAATAAACAATGACAAAGAAAAAAATGCAATTTATAGCATTGTAACTAACAAGTAAAAATACACGCTTTGATCTGTTCGTAATGTTATTGGGCTAGTTATTTAGGATTTTTTAAATAGATTCCCTGGGCTTGCTGTGCCAGACCCTGTGAGTTTTACCCCTGCACCACCAATTACCAATTACCAATTACGCCATTGAGGGAATCTATTACAAATAACATAACGTAAAATCTGGTTCCGACAGATTTATCAAATTATTTCCAAACAGTAAATACATCTGGCTGCTTTTTTGTCAGTATCCATGTTGTTACTGCAGTACCGAGTGTGAGAAATAACCTGACTAGCTTCCAGGGTGTGCAGTATGTGCAGCTAGCCAAGAAAAACAGAATTAAGTCATTCCCATTCTTCTTTACTCCAGTATACCCTTAGTGTACTTTTAAATTATTATACTTGCTAAAGTATAAGTCTGCCACCAGTATTCTCCAGTCAGCTTAACAGTTGCCAATTTTCCCATTTTTCAGTGACTATTGAGAGCTAAGTTTGGTCTCTAAAATAAGAATCACTAGAGGGTCAGGGGGGCCTGAATAAGGCATACTAAATCTAGAAAATAAATTTTAGGACCTTTGATGTCACCCCAGTCCTTTAGCTCTAGCTCCAACTGAGGAGAAGGAGGTAATGGGTAGCATAGGGGGTTTGTGAGAAAAGGGAAGGGGCACATGGAAACAAGTGTGTGGGGCTGAACAACATTCTGTGTGAGAGGGGGCATGAGGCCAGTCTATCTTTTGGTCTAAATTGATTTCAAGGTCTGGTTGGGGGACCATTATTTTGTAGTTTCACCCCTGCTGTGACTTTGATCCCCATTTTCAGACACTATTGTATCTGGAGTATCTGATGGTTTTGGGCAATAATGGGGGCACATGGGGCAGCAGTATACATAGTATTAATGGTTGCAGAAGGGTAGCAGTGTAAAAAATGTGGGTTTTGTTGCTATAGAGGCTGGGGGGATGGCAAAAGTGAGGTGCAAAAGATGTCTGTATGGTCTACAGTCTGCTGGAGAAGTTGTTATATTGGTTTGGGCTGATTTTGTCAGAGCAGTAGTACATAGAGGAAGGAGGGCCCATGCAAAAATTAGCTACGGGGACCAGCCTTCGCTAGTTACACCGTTCCTGGGCAGCAATTCAATATGGACAGGGATAAATATGGGCAGAATTTTATTATTGCTACTAGTCAAACTTAGACTGGGTTTTCATGGTAATTTTGGGCACAACATTGGTCATATAACCAAACAAAGTTGTGTTGCACAGAAATGATGACACTGTGTCAGAGCTGAGGTGACTGAATGCGGTCATGTTGCAACCCACAAATGCCTGTGGCCACAACCAGCCAGTCACAAAACAAATCCATTGTCTGCAACTATCAGGTCGCGATCGTAATCACTTGTGGGTCACATAAGAACCTATGTTACCTTAGCTGTGAAATCAACTGATCATTGCTGTGTAATTTAGGGTAGTGGAACCTCTGTCTAGGTCAAAAATCTCCATGTAGACATAGCCTATTCTTCCTTCCACATTTTGATCTGGTTTTGTTAACCTTTGTGATGCAATATTCAAAGTGGTATTCCAGGAAAAAACTTTTTTTTGTATATCAACTGGCTCCAGAAAGTTAAACAGATTTGTAAATTGCTTATATTAAAAAATCTTAATCCTTTCAGTACTTATGAGCTTCTGAAGTTAAGTTTTCCTTTTCTGTCTAAATCCTCTCTGATGACACCTGTCTCGGGAAACGCCCAGTTTAGAAGCAAATCCCCACAGCAAACCTCTTCTAAACTGGGCATTTCTCCAGACATGTGTCATCAGAGAGGATTTAGACAGAAAAGAACAACCTTAACTTCAGAAGCTCATAAGTACTGAAAGGATTAAGATTTTTTAATAGAAGTAATTTACAAATCTGTTTAACTTTCTGGAGCAAGTTGAGATATATATATATATATATATATATATATATATATATATATATATATATAAAGTTTTTTCCTGGAATACCTCTTTAAGGCCAAAAGCAGTTGTGGATCATACTAAAGAAGAAATAATCACAAAACCCAAAGAAAATCTGATCAAAATCTGAACATGTAAGACCACCCTTTTTATATAATACATTACACACAATATTAGCTTTATACTTGAAATGTATTGAATTAAAGGGGTACTCCAGAGGAAACCTATTTATTTATTTTTTTCATATCAACTGGCTCCAGAAAGTTAAACAAATGTTTTAAATACCTCTATTAAAAAAATCTTAATCTTTCCAGTACTTATCAGCTGCTGTATACTTCAGAGGAAGTTGAGTTGTTCTTTTCTGTCTGATCACATTGATCTCTGCTGACATCTCTGTCTGTGACAGTAACTATCCAGAGTAGGAGCAAATCCTCATAGCAAACCTCTCCTGCTTCAGACAGTTCCTGACGTGAACAGAGGTGTCAGCAGAGAGCACTGTGGTCAGACTGGAAATAAATTCACAACTTCTTCTGTAGTATACAGCAGCTGGTAAGTACTAGGGGGAATAAGATTTTTTAATAGAAGTAATTTATAAATCTGTTTAACTTTCTGGCACCATTTGATTTTAAAAAAAATATATATTTTCCACCAGAGTCCCTGACTCTTCCTGACACTAATCCTGTCTTTTTTTTTTTTTTCTAAAACCCCTTTTCCTACCTTAATCTGACCATGCTTTCCTGCTCTGCCGTCTGTGGGAGAGGAAGGGGGAGTGGCCGGCAGGCGTGACATCAGCTGAAGCCTTCCACGTAGAGGCTCAGCACACGGCAGCTGCTGAGTCTCCTCCTCTCTGTTAAGCACTGCACGTGCCATACATTGAGGAGGAACCTGCCTGCGGGCACAGCACTCGCTCCCGCCTGTCTGACAGGCAGGTAGCTACGCTGAGCTCGTCAGTGTCCCAGCTGCACTATGAGTTTCCAGACTCATGCCAGGCCAGCATGAGTCCGAAATCTATAAGAGACTTGCGGTCAGGACCAATATGGAGACCCCTAGTGGTCATTTTTTCAACGTACAAAAACACATAGAAAGAAATATATTTTTTAAACACATGCATTTGGAAAATTATTCAGCATACTTTAATCTATAAAATAGCAAAAGTTATTTTTATGAAAGATACTCTTTAAAGCCTTATTGGGGGCCAAATAAGCAGAAGAATTTTGAAAACATGCCTGGTTTGGAGTGGTGACGGGGATTTTTGGGCTCTTTGCCATTATTGAGCTCCTGAGAGTCCCTTCCATAGTGCACATATATTTTTCATCTCTTTAGGGAGTGAGTTCAGAGCTTGACTGTTTTCCAGCAGCAATCCCACATGGTCTGCTTTTGCCTTACTTCTCTAGTAGTTACATAGGGTTACACTCTATGTAACTACTCTATACTTAAATAAAAAAAACAAAAAAAAAACAAGGGGTGTCAAGTCTCTGAAATTTTTGCTAAAACAAGTTATAAAATAGTCCACAATAAATATTAATTATTCATTGCAGCACCATGGGAATCAGGCAAAATTTCATACATTGATCATGTGATATGACCTAGGTAGACTTCCCCCCATTGAAAAAGTCAACAATCCAGATTAGAGACTGTTTTTGTTATCATTGCTATTAAATTTGTATACCACGCAGGTGCAGAAACAATCTACTCTACTTGGACTCAATAGCTTTCTGGGCATTTGCAACCTCAGCACAGGGGCTAGGCAAATGGACAGATATGTTCATAGTATAGCTCGATACAAACTAAGGGGTAAAAATAGTTTGTTTCTATAGAGGGAGAAAGTATATAAGGGATTTAAGGTGATGGATAAATTAGGGTGACATAAGCCTCATCAAATTAATGGAAAATAATTTTTTTTAACCCCTTTAGCTTAGTATTCTATAAGAAAGTAATAGTAGAAAATAAGTAGAAAGGTTTTAAAAACCAGGCAACTCTTTCAATGTAAAGAAACATTTGCTTATGTTTTGATTTATTCGTGACTACTACACAAAACAATGAACAACAACTCTATAAACACATAAACAGGGATATATCAATACAAGTATACTAATGTAATAAACAGATAAAAATGTACAATATTAAAACATAATGCATGAATAGAGATCTCATTTTTCATATATGATCTTTTTTTTCTATCTGCACTGAACCTTAACAGCAAAAGCATTTCTAAAACTAAAACTAATGCAAAACATTTTTTCAATATTTTGAAAAATATTGAAAAAAAAAATCAATAGTTAGCAGAAAAGCGTTTACGGTAAGTAAAATCTTGAATCTAAATCCAGCAGTGTATTATCAAATCACAGTCAGGATAAAAATGATAAAATTCCCTTATGTTTAGCTCTTTATATTAAAACACAAACTAATATACATGTCAGAAATTAAAACATGTGACTTAACAAAATAATTTGTAATTGAATGCTTTAGTTTGGGAATGAAAAAACATTTCCTTACACAACTAATTATTTAATAGAATTACTATAATTCTAACTAAATAAAAAAAAACTTTATGGCAGCTTATGGCAGCTTCATATGAAACCATTTATTAATTCTGAACAAAATGATAATGTTGTTATCTTAAATAAGAAGTCAAAATAATGTGCTGCACAATATCTTTTCTTACACGTTTTTTGGCTCTCTAGAAATTCACAAGTGAGAACAAGAATGAAATGCAAGCTACATCAGCAGTAATGGTTTACTTACAAGTACATGGAGAAATTCCCATTCAATCAAACATCAGAGCTTTCAGAATGTTCCTGCAAGTGTTACACTAGATGATGAAGTATCTTATTTAAATGAAGGCAAAGCCCACCCCTGTTCTGTGCATGGAACTCCCCTACACTGGTACAGATGAAATTCTCTGGAATTTTGTAGAATTCTGTGGTGCATTAGAGTATAAAAAACACCATTAATTTTAGAGTGTAGATTCTTCCAAATGCCTACATATGTGGATGTGTATTTCTGGTAGCCACATTTCCTTATGCTGACATGCTACTAACTGTACTTGACCATTATTGCACTGTATGGTCTGTCTTAGTTACAGTTTAATTAGCATTAAGACACTTTCAATATTTTGTATCAATATTTGTCATCCAAAACCAGAAGTGAAAAAAGGAGGGGAAAAAAGGAAAGTGGAAGAAATTGTACCTGTATTTTGAACTAAGTCCCAGTTTTGGCTTACAAATGCTGGAGCAAAATAATGTCAAAATGCTGCCATGTGAAAGTAGCCCTATGCTTTTTTAGACATGAAATACCCCCAAATTAAAGTGTACCTGTAATTAGCAAAGACTTATTTTCTAAATTATATATAAAAAAAAAAACATTAGATGTATATTTGTAACATACATTGGTTAAAAAAAAAAGTGCATATTTTTGTCCCTGCAGCTCTGTGAGGAGACATAAGGGAGAAAATTGGGTGGAAGAGCAGGGTTCTGTGCAGTGAGGACAAGCAGGGCTCTGTGCAGTGAGAACAAGCAGGACTCTGTACAGTGAGGACAAGCAGGGCTCTGTACATTGAGAACAATCAGGGCTCTGTACACTGAGGACAAGCAGAGCTCTGTGCACTGAGGACAAGCAGGGCTCTGTGCAGTGAGGACAAGCAGGGCTCTGTACATTGAGAACAATCAGGGCTCTGTGCACTGAGGACAGGTAGGGTTCTGTACACTGAGGACAAGCAGGGCTCTGTGCACTGAGGACAGGCAGGGCTCTATACACTGAGGACAAGCAGGGCTCTGTACACTGAGGACAGGCAGAGCTCTGTGCAGTGAGGACAAGCAGGGCTCTGTGCAGTGAGGACAAGCAGGGCTCTGTGCAGTGAGGACACGCAGGGCTCTGTGCAGTGAGGACAAGCAGGGCTCTGTGCAGTGAGGACAAGCAGGGCTCTGTGCAGTGAGGACAAGCAGGGCTCTGTGCAGTGAGAACAAGCAGGGCTCTGTGCAGTGAGGACAGGCAGGGCTCTGTGCAGTGAGAACAGGCAGGGCTCTGTGCAGTGAGAACAAGCAGGGCTCTGTGCAGTGAGGCTCTGTGACAGGCCCCTGGCTCACACAGCAGGATGATGCATGTCCTGCCAATGTGTCCTGTATTTGGACTCCTCATAGAGACACACAGGCAATAGCAGCAGGGGAAGCATGTTTTCACCCACAAATATACAAATTTTTAACCAATGTATATTACAAATTTACATATAATGGTATTATCTACATTAACTTATGACAGGTACACTTTAACCCCTTCCCGACCCAGGACGTACCGGTACGTCCTGGGTCCTTTCCTTTTCTATAACGCGGGCCCATGGCGTGGCCCTGCGTCATAGAGGGTTGGGCCCGGCACCTAGCAACTATCATGGCTAATAGCGTGCAGCATTGATCGCTGTGCCGAGCGCTATTAACCTTTTAGATGCGGCGTTCAAAGTTGATCGCCATGTCTAAAGTGAAAGCTAATAAGTGCCAGTTAGCTAAGTGGGCTGTTCGGGACCGCCGCGGCGAAATCGCGGTGCCCCAAACAGCTAGAGGACACAAGGAGGGTGCCTTACCTTCCTCCTCCGTGTCCAATCGCTGAATGACTGCTCTGTGCCTGGGATCCAGGCATGAGCAATCAAGCGGCAGAAACACTGATCAATGCTATGCTAAAGCATAGCATTGAACAGTAAGAGAAATCAATGTACTGCATGTAATAGTCCCCTATGGGGGCTATAACATTGCAAATAAAATGTGGGGAAAAAAAGTTAATAAAGCTCATTTCCCTAATAAAAGTAAGAATCACCCCCTTTTCCTATTTGAAAAAAAAAAACTGTGTAAATAAAAATAAACATATGTGGTTTCGCCACCTGCAGAAATGTCCAGATTATAAAAATATATCATAAATTAAACTGCACGGTCAATGGCATACGCGCAAAAAAATTCCAAAGTCCAAAATAGCGTATTTTTGGTCACTTTCTCTATAATGAAAAAATGAAGGAAAAAAAAAAAACGATCAAAAAGTCCAATCAATACAAAAAAGGTACCACTAAAAACTTCTGATGACGTCCCGTATGCGGAAAAATAAAAAGTTATAGGGGTCAGAAAATGACAATTTCAAACATATAAATTCTCCTTAAAAAAATTTACTGCATAGAAACGGAAGCCCCCTAAATTTACAAATAGTTTTTTTTTCAATTTTGTCACACAATGATTTTTTTTCCATTTCACTGTTGGTTTTTGGGTATAATGACTGATGTCGTTACAAAGAACAATTTTGGCGAAAAAATAAGCCATCATATGGAATTTTAGGTGCAAAATTGAAAGAGTTCTGATTTTTTAAAGGTAAGGAGGAAAAATCGAAAGTGCAAAAACTGAAAAACCCCTGTTTATGAAGGGGTTAAAGTAATTTTCCACCACTGGTATATATGGATAACCGAGGGGGTCAGTGGGTGCAATGTAAGAAAGCCTTTCCTTTTATCTTGTGAATTTCCACAGTGATTTTAATTAAAGATGAACGAATTGAATCTGATGAAGTCGAATTAGTTTCGAATTTCATGAAAAATTCGATTCGGACCGAACTACGACTTGATTCTAAATAACTAATTTCTTCATTAGCGACACCCCTGCAATCGTCCTGTATAACGTATAGATGTGACCGGCTTTCTCCTGAGCTCGCATCTCTGCATTAGATGGGACGATCGCATTGGGTGTCAGGAGTGACACTTGCTTTGATCTATCCTAAACTGCAGGTACTACTGCTCCCAACATGGAGCACACTCTGCTCCATGCTGGAAGCTGTAGCACCTGCATTAGTAGACAGATCGCAGCGAGTGTCACTTCTGACACCCGATGCGATCGTCCTGTATAATGTATAGATGCGGATGGCCGGCCGCTCTTCTTTGGCCCCACTGTTGTATGAGTATATGCCGTATATATACCTATTATTCATATTTCCCACAAAGAGTTGTGAGTGGCTGGAACCAAAAAATCACAACTCTCTGTGGGAAATATGAATAGGAGTATACTGTATATACGGCAGTACAGGGGCCCATAGAAGAGCGGCTGCATCTATACATTATACAGACGGATCGCAACGGACCCAGGGCAATCTGTCAATTAGTACAGGTACTACTACTCCCATCATAGAACAGTGTGTTCCATGCTGGGAGAAGTAGTACTACCTAAAAACATTTTGTTTTTTAAAAGTGAAAAACACACACACACACTACATTTTTATTATTGTAGGCTACATTTTTAGTGCCCTGCCTGCACACATAAATTGATCCCTAAAAAGTAAAAAGGTGGAGGGACTCTATCTATAAAATGTCTGAGAATTCTGTCCTTGTAAATGAGATGGGATATGGAGTGAGTTCATGTAAATGATGGTCGTGGATGTGGATAAATAGGTTAATTTGGATATTAAGAAATAAATTATGGTAGCTTAAATGTATGAATGTTCTGTTATATGGGTAAATTGAGTGGATATATATGTATTGTAGTGGCTGAATGTGTGTAATCAGATCTACATGTATCTAAAGGGTTAATGGTCAATGTATAAAATAGTAGGTAAGCAAATTTCCAAGGTACAATAGTGATTTATTAGTTTTTACACAAAATAATAGCAGGGGGGATGCAGGATCCTTGCAATGTGGGGGACTATACTGCACCTAATGTGGAGGAACTATACTGCACCTAATATGGGAACTATACTGTGCCTAATGTGGGGAGCTTTACTGCACCTAATGTGGGGCAACGATACTGCACCTAATGTGGGGCAACTATACTGCACCTAATGTGGGAGAATTATACTGCACCTAATGTGGAGGAACTATACTGCCCCTAATATGGGAACTATACTGTGCCTAATGTGGGGAGCTATACTGCACCTAATGTGGGGCAACGATACTGCACCTAATGTGGGGCAACTATACTGCACCTAATGTGGGGAGCTATACTGCACCTAATGTGGGGCAACTATACTGCACCTAATGTGGGGCAACTATACTGCACCTAATGTGGGGGAACTATACTGCACCTAATGTGGGGCAACTATACTGCACCTAATGTGGGGCAACTATACTGCACCTAATATGGGGAACTATACTGCACCTAATGTGGGGGAACTATACTGCACCTAATTTGGGGAACTATACTGCCAACCTAATTTAGGGGGAACTATACTGCCAACCTAATGTGGGGGAAATATACTGCACCTAATGTGGGGGAACTATACTGCACCTAATGTGGGGAACTATACTGCATACCATATGTAGGGGGAACTATACTGCCAACCTTATGTGGGGGAACTATACTGCACCTAATGTGGGGTAACTATACTGCATCTAATGTGGGGGAACTATACTGCACCTAATGTGGGGTAACTATACTGCACCTAATGTGGGGAACTATACTGCCAACCTAATGTGGGGGACTATACTGCACCTAATGTGGAGGAACTATACTGCACCTAATATGGGAACTATACTGTGCCTAATGTGGGGAGCTATACTGCACCTAATGTGGGGCAACGATACTGCACCTAATGTGGGGCAACTATACTGCACCTAATGTGGGAGAATTATACTGCACCTAATGTGGAGGAACTATACTGCCCCTAATATGGGAACTATACTGTGCCTAATGTGGGGAGCTATACTGCACCTAATGTGGGGCAACGATACTGCACCTAATGTGGGGCAACTATACTGCACCTAATGTGGGGAGCTATACTGCACCTAATGTGGGGCAACTATACTGCATCTAATGTGGGGCAACTATACTGCACCTAATGTGGGGGAACTATACTGCACCTAATGTGGGGCAACTATACTGCACCTAATGTGGGGCAACTATACTGCACCTAATATGGGGAACTATACTGCACCTAATGTGGGGGAACTGTACTGCACCTAATTTGGGGAACTATACTGCCAACCTAATTTAGGGGGAACTATACTGCCAACCTAATGTGGGGGAAATATACTGCACCTAATGTGGGGGAACTATACTGCACCTAATGTGGGGAACTATACTGCATACCATATGTAGGGGGAACTATACTGCCAACCTTATGTGGGGGAACTATACTGCACCTAATGTGGGGTAACTATACTGCATCTAATGTGGGGGAACTATACTGCACCTAATGTGGGGTAACTATACTGCACCTAATGTGGGGAACTATACTGCCAACCTAATGTGGGGAGAACTATACTGCACCTAATGTGGGAGAACTACACTGCACCTAATGTGGGGGAACTATACTGCACCTAATGTGGGGGAACTATACTGCACCTAATGTGGGGGAACTATACTGCACCTAATGTGGGGGGAACTGTACTGCCCCTAATGTGGAGGAACTGTACTGCACCTAATGTGGAGGAACTGTACTGCACCTAATGTGGGGAACTATACTGCACCTAATTTGGGGGAACTATACTGCACCTAATGTGGAGGAACTATACTGCACCTAATGTGGGGGAACTATACTGAACCTAATGTGGGGGAACTGTACTGCCAACCTAATGTGCAGGGACATATACTGCCAACCTAATGTGGGGAAACTACAACCTAATGCAGGGGAACTATACAGCCAAGCTAATGTGAAGGGACTGTCGGGGGGGGGGGGGGGGGCATCATAATGAAGTGCTCTGTCTTCCAGGCAGCCTTAATCTGGCCCTGGGTAATACCAGCATTTTAATGAAAACAATCACATTTTTCATTTCAACATCCAACTTTAGCGGAAATTTGTCGAGCACCTGTCAGGTGTTATGGCTCACTGTACCCCTTGTTCCTTGAGGGGTCTAGTTTCCAAAATAGAATGCCACATGTTTTATTTTTTTTTGCTGTTCTGGCACCATAGGGGATTCCTAAATGTGAAATGCCCCCCAAAAAACATTTCAGCTAAATTTGCTTTCCAAAAGCCAAATGTGACTCCTTCTCTTCTGAGCATTGTAGTGCGCACACAGTGCACTTGAAGTCCAAACATGGGGTATTTCCATACTCAGAAGAGATGGGGTTACGAATTTTGGAGGGCATTTTCTCCTATAACCTCTTGTAAAAATGTAAAATTTTGGGGGAAACCAGCATTTTAGTGAAAAAAAATTAATTTACACATCCGACTTTAACGAAAAGTCGTCAAACACCTGTGAGGTGTTAAGGCTCACTGCACCCCTTGTTACGTTTCTTGAGGGGTGTCGTTTCCAAAATAGTATGCCATGTTGTTGTTTTTTTGTTTTGTTTTTTTTTGTTCTGGCATCATAGGGGCTTCCTAAATGTGACATGCCTCCCAAAAACCATTTCAGAAAAACTCACTCTCCAAAATCCCATTGTCGCTCCTTCCCTTCTGAGCATTGTAGTACATCCACAGAGCACTTGACATCCACATATGAGGTATTTCCTTACTCGAGAGAAATTGGGTTACACATTTAGGGGGGCTTTTTCTCCTTTAACCCCTTGTAAAATTTCAAAAACTGGGTCTACAAGAACATGCGAGTATAAAAAATGAAGATTTTGAATTTCCTCCTTCACCTTGCTGCTATTCCTGTGAAACACCTAAAGGGTTAACACACTTTCTGAATGTCATTTTGAATACGTTGGGGGTGCAGTTTTAATAATGGGGTCATTTATGGGGAATTTCTACTTTGGAGACTCCTCAAATCCACTTCAAAACTGAACTGGTCCCTGAAAAATTCAGATTTTGAAAATGTTGTTAAAAATTGGAAAATTGCTGCTGAATTTTGAAGCCCTCTGATGTCTTCCAAAAGTAAAATCATGTCAACTTTATGATGCAAATATAAAGTAGACATATTTTATATGTGAATCAATATATAATTTATTTGGAATATCCATTTGCATTACAAGCAGAGAGTTTCAAAGTTAGAAAAATGCAAAATTTTCTAAATTTTGATGAAATTTTGGGATTTTTATCCAAGAAAGGATGCAAGTGACAACGAAAATTTATCACTATGTTAAAGTACAATATGTCACGAAAAAACTGTCTCAGAATCAGAATAATCGGTAAAAGCATCCCAGAGTCATTAATGCATAAAATGACAGTGGTTAGAATTGCAAAAAAGGACTCAGTCCTTAAGGTGAAAAAGGGCTTAGTCCTTAACCCCTTAAGGACCAGGCCATTTTACACCTTAAGGACCATAGCGTTTTTTGCAATTCTGACCACTGTCACTTTAAACATTAATAACTCTGGAATGCTTTTAGTTATCATTCTGATTCCGAGATTGTTTTTTCATGACATATTCTACTTTAACTTAGTGGTAAAATGTTATGGTAACTTGCATCCTTTCTTGGTGAAAAATCACAAAATTTGATGAAAAAAATTAAAATTTTGCATTTTTCTAACTTTGAAGCTCTCTGCTTGTAAGGAAAATGGATATTCAAAATAAAACATTTTTGGGTTCACATATATAATATGTCTACTTTATGTTTGCATCATAAAATTTAGGAGTTTTTACTTTTGGAAGACACCAGAGGGCTTCAAAGTTCAGCAGCAATTTGGAAATTTTTCACAAAATTTTCAAACTCGCTATTTTTCATGGACCAGTTCAGGTTTGAAGTGGATTTGAAGGGTCTTCATATTAGAAATACCCCATAAATGACCCCATTATAAAAACTACACCCCCCAAAGTATTCAAAATGACATTCAATAAGTGTATTAACCCTTTAGGTGTTTCACAGGAATAGCAGAAAAGTGAAGGAGAAAATTCACAATCTTCATTTTTTACACCTACATGTTCTTGTAGACCCAATTTTTGAATTTTTGCAAGGGGTAAAAAGGAGAAAATTTTTACTTGTATTTGAAACCCAATTTCTCTCGAGTAAGCACATACCTCATATGTCTATGTTAATTGTTCGGCGGGCGCAGTAGAGGGCTCAGAAGGGAAGGAGCGTCAAATGGTTTTTGGGGGGCATGTCACCTTTAGGAAGCCCCTATGGTGCCAGGACAGCAAAAAAAAAACACATGGCATACCATTTTGGAAACTAGACCCCTCAGGGAACGTAACAAGGGGTAAAGTGAACCTAAATACCCCACAGGTGATTCACGACTTTTGCATATGTAAAAAAAAAAAAAAAATGTTTTACCTAAAATGCTTGGTTTCCCAAAATGTTTACATTTTTAAAAAGGGTAATAGCAGAAAATACCCCCCAAAATTTGAAGCCCAATTTCTCCCGATTCAGAAAACACCCCATATGGGGGTGAGAAGTGCTCTGCTGGCGCACTACAGGTCTCAGAAGAGAAGGAGTCACATTTGGCTTTTTGAAAGCAAATTTTGCTCTGGGGGCATGCCGCATTTAGGAAGCCCCTATGGTGCCAGAACAGAAAAAAAAAACACATGGCATACCATTTTGGAAACTAGACCCCTCGGAGAAAGTAACAAGGGGTAATGTGAACCTTAATACCCCACAGGTGATTCACAACTTTTGCATATGTAAAAATAAAAAATAAATTTTTACCTAAAATGTTGGTTTCCCAAAAATTTTAGATTTTTAAAAAGGGTAATAGCAGAAAATACCCCCCATAATTTGTAACACAATTTCTCCCGAGTACGGCGATACCCCATATGTGACCCTAAACTGTTGCCTTGAAATACGACAGGGCTCCAAAGTGAGAGCGCCATGCGCATTTGAGGCCTGAATTAGGGACTTGCATAGGGGTGGACATAGGGGTATTCTATGCCAGTGATTCCCAAATAGGGTGCCTCCAGCTGTTGTAAAAGTCCCAGCATGCCTGGACAGTCAGTGGCTGTCTGGTAATACTGGAGTTGTTTTGCAACAGCTGGATGCTCCGTTTTGGAAACAGTGGCGTACCAGACGTTTTTCATTTTTATTGGGGAGGGGAGGGGGGCTGTGTAGGGGTATGTGTATATGTAGTGTTTTTTACTTTTAATTTTATTGTGTGTTAGTGTAGTGTAGTGTTTTTAGGGTACAGTCGCACGGGCGGGGGGTTCACAGTAGTTTCTCGCTGGCAGTTTGAGCAGCGGCAGAAAATTTGCCTCAGCTCAAAATCCTCCGCCCATGTGAGTGTACCCTGTACGTTCACATTGGGGGGGGGGGGGGGGGGGGAACATCCAGCTGTTGCAAAACTACAACTCCCAGCATGTAGGGTCTATAAATAAGTGCATGCTGGGAGTTGTAGTTTTGCAACAGCTGGAGGCTCCGTTTTGGAAACGGTGGCGTACCAGACGTTTTTCATTTTTATTGTAGGGGTATGTGTATATGTAGTGTTTTTTTACTTTTTATTTTATTGTGTGTTAGTGTAGTGTAGTGTTTTTAGGGTACAGTCGCACGGGCGGGGGGTTCACAGTAGTTTCTCGCTGGCAGTTTGAGCTGCAGCAGAAAATTTGCTGCAGCTCAAACTTGCAGCCGGATACTTACTGTAATCCTCCGCCCATGTGAGTGTACCCTGTACATTCACATTGGCGGGGGGGGGGGGGGGGGGAACATCCAGCTGTTGCAAAACTACAACTCCCAGCATGTACGGTCTATCAGTGCATGCTGGGAGTTGTAGTTTTGCAACAGCTGGAGACACACAGGTTGTGAAACACCGAGTTTGGCAACAAACTCAGTGTTTTGCAACCAGTGTGCCTTCAGCTGTTGCAAATGCTACAACCCCCAGCATGTACAGACAGCGGAAGGGCATGCTGGGTGTTGTAGTTATGCAACAGCGGGAGGCATACTACTTTGGCTGGGGATGCTGGGGATTGTAGTTATGCAACAGCTGGAGACACACTGGTTTGCTACTTAACTCAGTGTGCCTTCAGCTGTTGCAAAACTACAACTCTCAGCAGTCACCGACAGCCAACGGGCATGCTGGGAGTTGTAGATATGCAACCAGCAGATGCACCACTACAACTCCCAGCATGCACTTAAGCTGTTTGTGCAAGCTGGGAGTTGTAGTTACACAACAGCTGAAGGTACACTTTTCCATAGAAAGAATGTGCCTCCAGCTGTTGCAAAACCATAAGTCCCAGCATGCCCATAAGTGCATGCTGGGAGTTGTGGTGGTCTGCCTCCTCCTGTTGCATAACTACAGCTTCCAGCATGCCCTTTTTGCATGCTGGGAGCTGTTGCTAAGCAACAGCAGGAGGCTGTCACTCACCTCCTGCTGCTGCTTGATCACCGCACAGGTCAGTCCCGCCGCCGCCGCCGTCGTCGCTCCTGGGGCCCCGATCCCAACATTAACGCCGGGGATCAGGGTCCCCAGCACCAGAGGTGCACGTCCCGCACCCGCTCACGTCCTCCGGAAGAGGGGCGGAGCGGGTGCGGGAGTGACACCCGCAGCAGGCGCCCTGATTGGTCGGCCGGTAATCCGGCCGACGAATCAGGGCGATCGTGAGGTGGCACCAGTGCCACCTCACCCCTGCAGGCTCTGGCTGTTCGGGGCCGTCTCTGACGGCCCCGATCAGCCAGTAATTCCGGGTCACCGGGTCACTGGAGACCCGATTGACCCGGAATCGCCGCAGATCGCTGGACTGAATTGTCCAGCGATCTGCGGCCATCGTCGACATGGGGGGGCATAATGACCCCCCTGGGCGATATGCCCCGATGCCTGCTGAACGATTTCAGCAGGCATCGGGCGCCGGCTCCCCTACGGCTAGTGGCGGGGGGGCCGGGAAAGGACAGGACGTACTCCTACGTCCTCGGTCCTTAAGGACTCGGAAACGGGGGCGTAGGAGTACATCCATTGTCCTTAAGGGGTTAAAGGGGTTCTCCAGGGCTTAGACATCTTATCCCCTATCCAAAGGATAGAGGATAGGATGCCTGATCGCGGGAGTCCCGCCGCTGGGGACCCCCGACGCTGGGGACCCCCGTGATCTTGCACGCGGCACCCCGTTTGTAATCAGTACCCGGAGCGTGTTCCCCTATGCTTTGGATAGGGGATAAGATGTCTAAGCACCGTAGTACCCCTTTAAGCGGCTAATATGGGACAATGAAAGAGGGCCTTAATAATATGGGGACAACGTAAGAGGACATTGTAAAAACAGTGATCCCTCAAGTTACAATATTAATTGGTTCCAGGACCACCATTTTATGTTGAAATCATTGTATGTTGAGAACATAACTCTATGGAAACCTGGTATTTGGTTCTGAAGCCACCAAAATGTCATCCAAAAATAGGAAACATGAGGATTAAAGAAAAATAAGTAGATAACTAATACAGATAAAGCAAGTCCCTACATATAAAAGTAAGAAAGATCTGCTGGGAGCTGTAAATCACTGTCTATGTAGTGAACAGGAGCATGCACTTCAGTAATACAGTAAAATGCCCATTCTGGTTGGTCAGTTCTTCCAGCCATTGACACTTTTCACAGATCTGGACTATCCGTAGCCAGGGGCGGACTGAGCGGCTGGTCCATTCGGCCGTCGTCCGAATGCCAGGCTGGGAAAGGGCCCTCTGTCCTGCTTGTCTTCAGTGTACAGAGCCCTGCTTGTCCTCAGTGTACAGAGCCCTGCTTGTCCTCAGTGTACAGAGCCCTGCTTGTCCTCAGTGTACAGAGCCCTGCTTGTCCTCACTGCACAGAGCCCTGCTTGTCCTCAGTGTACAGAGCCCTGCTTGTCCTCAGTGTACAGAGCCCTGCTTGTCCTCAGTGTACAGAGCCCTGCTTGTCCTCAGTGTACAGGGCCCTGCTTGTCCTCAGTGTACAGAGCCCTGCTTGTCCTCAGTGTACAGAGCCCTACTTTTCCTCAGTGTACAGAGCCCTGCACGTCCTCAGTGTACAGAGCCCTGCTTGTCCTCAGTGTACAGAGCCCTGCTTGTCCTCAGTGTACAGAGCCCTGCTTGTCCTCAGTGTACAGGGCCCTGCTTGTCCTCAGTGTACAGGGCCCTGCTTGTCCTCAGTGTACAGAGCCCCGCTTGTCATCAGTGTACAGAGCCCCGCTTGTCCTCGGTGTACAGAGCCCTGCTTGTCCTCACTGCACAGAGCTCCGCTTGTCCTCAGTGTACAGAGCCCTGCTTGTCCTCAATGTACGGACCACTGCTTGTCCTCGGTGTACAGAGTCCTGCCGAAGAAGTGCCCTGATCTCTGCCGGCTTTCTCAGTCGGCATCTGCATGGACACATAAACAGGCTAGCCTGGCCAGGCAGGTGGGTGGCTTATGAATTGTATAGTTGTATGTATCTTCTACCTGCTTTTCACCGCTCCCTACATGATGGCACAGTCTGACATATAAGTTGTGTAAGTGAAATATAACTTATATCTCTGACTGTGCCGTCATGTAGGGGTGGTGAAAGGCAGGTAGAAGATGGAGTTTGCTTCCCAGCAGCACAGAGTATTTCTGACAGGAACTGTAGTGAAGCAGACAGTCTGCCTCACAACAGTTCCCTCCAGAAATACTCTGTGCTGCTGTGCTATTTCTTTAATAAATCTAAGAGGCCTCAGCCTCACCCAAGCAGGGGGCAAAAAAGGTAAAGTGTGTGGCTTCAAAATGGACCAGTTGCTATTTTTTACCTGCCATTCACTGCTCACTATATGATGGCCAGCCAGAGATGAGTTATACATCTGTTTGTGCCATCATGTAGTGAGCGGTGAAAGGCAGGTACTCCTGTGAAAAACTTTTTTTTCTTTTTTTAAATCAACTGATGCTAGAAAGTTAAACAGATTTGTAAATTACATCTATTAAAAAATCTTAATCCTTCCAGTACTTATTAGCGGCTATATACTACAGAGGAAATTCTTTCCTTTTCGGATTTCTCTTCTGTCACGACCACAGTACTCTCTGTTGACACCTCTGTCTATGTCAGGAACTGTCCAAAGCAGGAGAAATTCCCCATAGCAAACATATGCTGCTCTGGACATTTCCTAAAATGGACAGAGGTGTCAGCAGAGAGCACTGTGGTCGTGACAGAAAAGAAATCCAAATAGAAAAGAATTTTCTCTCTAGTATGCAGCCGCTAGTAAGTGCTGGAAGGATTAAGATTTTTTAATAGAAGTAATTTACAAATCTGTTTAACTTTCTGGCACCAGTTGATTTACAGAAAATGTTTTCCACTGGAGAACCCCTTTAACCCCTTAAGGACTCAGCCCATTTTGGCCTTAAGGACTCAGACAATTAAATTTTTACGTTTTCATTTTTTCCTCCTCGCCTTCTAAAAATCATAACTCTTTTATATTTTCATCCACAGACTAGTATGAGGGCTTGTTTTTTGCGCGACCAGTTGTCCTTTGTAATGACATCACTCATTATATCATAAAATGTATGGCGCAACCAAAAAACACTATTTTTGTGGGGAAATTAAAACGAAAAACGCAATTTTGCTAATTTTGGAAGGTTTTGTTTTCACGCCGTACAATTTATGGTAAAAATGATGTGTGTTCTTTATTCTGAGGGTCAATATGATTAAAATGATACCCATTATTATATACTTTTATATTATTGTTGCGCTTAAAAAAAATCACAAACTTTTTAACCAAATTAGTACGTTTATAATCCCTTTATTTTGATGACCTCTAACTTTTTTATTTTTCTGTATAAGCGGCGGTATGGGGGCTCATTTTTTGCCCCATGATCTGTACTTTTTTTTATACTGCATTTGCATATAAAAAACTTTTAATACATTTTTTATAAAAAATTTTTTTATAAAATGTATTAAAAAAGTAGGAATTTTGGACTTTTTTTTTTTTTTTCGTTCACGCCGTTCACCGTACGGGATCATTAACATTTAATTTTAATAGTTCGGACATTTACGCACGCGGCGATACCAAATATGTCTATAAAAAATGTTTTTTACGCTTTTTGGGGGTAAAATAGGAAAAAACAGACGTTTTACTTTTTTATTGGGGGAGGGGATTTTTCACTTTTTTTTTACTTTTACTTTTACATTTTTTTTTACACTTGAATAGTCCCCATAGGGGACTATTCATAGCAATACCATGATTGCTAATACTGATCTGTTCTATGTATAGGACATAGAACAGATCAGTATTATCGGTCATCTTCTGCTCTGGTCTGCTCGATCACAGACCAGAGCAGGAGACGCCGGGAGCCGGACGGAGGAAGGAGAGGGGACCTCCGTCCGGCGTTATGAATGATCGGATCCCCGCAGCAGCGCTGCGGGCGATCCGATCGTTCATTTAAATCGCGCACTGCCGCAGATGCCGGGATCTGTATTGATCCCGGCACCTGAGGGGTTAATGGCGGACGCCCGCGAGATCGCGGGCGTCGGCCAATGCCGGCGGGTCCCTGGCTGCGATCAGCAGCCGGGATCAGCCGCTTATGACACGGGCATCGCTCCGATGCCCGCGGTTATGCACAGGACGTAAATGTACGTCCTGGTGCGTTAAGTACCACCTCACCAGGACGTACATTTACGTCCTGTGTCCTTAAGGGGTTAAGGTGAGTGAAGACTGGATACAAGTTGGACTGGGTATCACAGACAGCGTTCCTAAGTTGGCATTAAAAGGAGGAGGTTAGTTCAGTGTTTTTAAGCGCTTGGTGTAGTTAAGGTGATTGGCATTGCCATCCCTCAAAGTACACCACAGCCTCAATTGCACTGCATCCCCTATTCCTTTCTATGGCACATATTCATATACATACTGGGCGGGAATGGGGGCAGTGCAGAAGTGGGGCCAGGGGTGGAGTCTTGCTGGGGGCCCTTGCTTTATTTGGTCAGGGGGCCCTGAGTGGTGTCAGTCTGCCCCTGTCCGTAGCATTGTATGTTGAGTCTGGTTTCAAGTTACAGTGGTCCAGAAAAGACCATTGTATATTGATACTTTTGTATGTTGAGGCCATTGTAAGTTGAGGGATCACTGTATGGGGGCAATGTAAGAGGGTCTTATTAATGTAAGAGGCAATGTAAGGGGGCCTAATTAATATGGGGACAATGTAAGGGGCCTAATTAACATGGGGGCAGTGTAAGAGGGCCTATTTAACATAGGGGTAATGTAAAGGGGCCTAATTAACATGGGGACAATGTTTGGGGCCTAATGCTATATGAGGACAATGTTTGTGGTCTGCTACTTTTTTGGGGCAATGTGAGGGAGCCAGCTACTCTGGGGGGAGAGCCTTATGCTATATGGGAGCAATGTAAGGGGGCCTAATTCTGTATGGGGGCAATGTGAGGGAGTCTAGTACTATACAAGGACACAAAGGGATCTAATACTATATGTGAGAGTGTGATGTGGTGGCTCAGTATGGGAGTTGTTACCCCGACTCCTTGCTGCCCTGTCAGGCAGCCTCCCTGCAGTGTTCTACTATAATTGTATAGTATCCCCTATATTATGTATATAAGAATGTTGTATCTCTAAGAAAGGTTAACATGTGATCACCAGTTGTCATGTGAGTTGTCATGGGATTGTTATCCAGGAGGTATCAGTGACCAGGAGACTTAAGGGTGACCAATGGGACCCCACCATAGTCTCCCCCATAAAAGCCCTGGAAGGAGTCTCTTCTCGCTCTTAGTTCCTGAGTCTTTGCTGAGGTGCAGTCGAGCCTAAGAGTGTGTCTGGAGTCATAGGAGGCCTCAAATCAAGTCTGAAGCCACAAGTTACAAGTCTACAAGTAAGCTAAAGTCACAGTTTAATGTGTCTCCAGTCAAGTCAAGTCAGTCACTGTCATCCATTGTCAAGTCAACGTGGCCTGCACTAAATTGTCCAAAACCACTGCAAGTCCCAGCAAGCCCTTAAGGTCTCTGAAGTCACTGGTCACCTCCGTGGACCCAGCTACACTGTATAGACTGTACCATCTGTCACTCAGTAAAGCTACCGTTGTCCATAACTTGTGGAATCTGATATGAGAAAAATAGAGCAAAGCTTCCTCTAAGGACAGTATGTCTGTATATTGTACACAGAAATAGTGAATACACATCACACGGATGTGTACTAACCTGAGGGGGTTGTGTGCCAGACACAACCACCACGAAGCTTAGTTCAGTAATTATAACGGAGCTGCCTACCGGGAGTTCGGCTGGGATCACCCCCTGCCGACTTGTAGACGTCTCTGGAGTAATGAAAAAGGGTCCGGGATCTTCGGCGCGTACCGTGCAAGGATGACAGGAGCGCTCCTGTCATCCTTGCATGGTACACGCAGAAGATTCCGGACCCTTTTTCATTACTCCAGAGTTGTCCATAACTTGGCGTCGGAGTCATTACTGCTCCCGTGCCTAGCCCAGGATCCAGCGGTATACCTTCGGGTGGTATTGAGGATAAACCACGCCCTGCCCCTAGGATAATTCCATCTTCCCTTCATCTCACACCCCATACCACAGTGATACACATAGGGGGTTTGCACAGAGGGGAGCATGTAGCAAGAAGCCTAAAATGTTTGTCTGGCAGATTCAGTGGAAATGAGTTGTGGTCGGGAGAAGTCTTCAGGATAACCCAGGACAGATGGAGAAGAAAGAGAAGGGACAACTGCTACCAGAGAAGATGCCCCCAGTGAGTATGTACCTGTAATCACTTCTATGGTCTGCAGCACCTGTGTCAGCTTGTGATATTCTGTACGGTCACTCTATGGGTAGGGCCACTTACAGCACATCCACAACGTATTTGATGCTGTAGATGTGCTGACAGCAATCACAGAGCGACTGTAAAGCAAGTGACTGCTGGCAGCACATCCACAGCACCAAATACGCTGTGGATGCGCTGTGTGTGACCCTACCCTGTATAGTGTTTTTTATTCAATAACAATATAGCAGTAATAGTTAGTGGTCATGGTGTAGCGCAAATATTTGTCCTTTGTATAGTGGTGTTATCAATGATACTGGTCTGTATAAAGTGGTTTTGTTTCCTCACTGTATGATGGTATTATTTAGTCACTGCAGGAGTAATAGTCATGGACGTAAATGATGGCACTCCTGAAACTTTTCAAGAAAATAAAGTATTTCTCACAGAAAAGGATTGCAGTAACACATGTTTTGCTATACACATGTTTATTCCCTTTGTGTGTATCGGAACTGAACCAAAAAGGGAGGAAAAAAAAACAAATTGGGCATAATGTCACACCAAAACTCCAAAAATGGGCTGGGCAAAATTATTGGCACCCTTTCAAAATTGTGGAAAAATAAGATTGTTTCAAGCATGTGATGCTCTTTCAAACTCGCCTGGGGCAAGTAACAGGTGTGGGCAATATAAAAATTACACCTGAAAGCAGATAAATAGGAGAGAAGTTAGTTTAGTCTTTGCATTGGGTGTCTCTGTGTGCTACACTAAGCATGGAAAACAGAAAGATGAGAAGAGAACTGTCTGAGGACTTGAGAACAAAAATTGTGGAAAAATATCAACAATCTCAAGGTTACAAGTCCATCTCCAGAGATCTAGATCTGCCTTTGTCTGCAGTGCGCAACATTATCAAGAAGTTTGCAACCAATGGCACTGTAGCCAAACCGGGGCGTGGATGGAAGAGAAAAATTGATGAAAGGTCAACGCAGAATAGTCCGGATGGTGGATAAGCAGCCCCAAACAAGTTCAAAAGATATTCAAGCTTTCCTGCAGGCTCAGAGAGCATCAGTGTCAGAACGTACTATCCGTCAACATTTGAATAAAATGAAACGCTATGGCAGGAGACCCGGGCGGACCCCACTGCTGACACAGAGACATAAAAAAAGCAAGACTACCTTTTGCCAAAATGAACTTGAGTAAGCCAAAATCCTTCTGGGAAAATGTCTTGTGGACAGATAAGACCAAGATAGAGCTTTTTGGTAAAGCACATCATTCTACTGTTTACAGAAAACAGGATGAGGCCTACAAAGAAAAGAACACAGTACCTACAGTGAAATATGGTGGAGGTTCAATTATGTTTTGAGGTTATTTTGCTGCCTCTGGCACTGGGTGGCTTGAATGTGTGCAAGGCATCATGAAATCTGAGGATTACCAATGGATTTTGGGTCGCACTGTACAGCCCATTGTCAGAAAGTTGGGTTTGCGTCTGAGATCTTGGGTCTTCCAGCAGGACAATGACCACAACCATACGTCAAAAAGCACCCAGAAATGGACGGCAACAAAGTGCTGGAGAGTTCTGAAGTGGCCAGCAATGAGTCCAGATCTAAATCCCATTGAACACCTGTGGAGAGATCTTAAAACTGCTGTTGGGAAAAGATGCCCTTCCAATAAGAGACCTGTAGTAGTTTGCAAAGGAAGAGTGGTCCAACATTCCGGCTGAGAGGTGTAAGAAGCTTATTGATGGTTATAGGAAGTGACTGATTTTAGTTATTTTTTCCAAAGGGTGTGCAACCAAATATTAAGTTAAGGGTGCCAACAATTTTGTTCAGCCCATTTTTGGAGTTTTGTGTGACATTATGTGCAATTTGCTTTTTGTTCCTCCCTTTTTGATTTAGTTCCAAAAACACTAAGGGAATAAACATGTTTATAGCAAAACATGTGTTACTGCAATCCTTTTCTGTGAGAAATACTTAATTTTCTTGAAAAATTTGAGGGGTGCCAACATTTATGGCCACATGACTGTATGTTGTCCTTAAGTGGAGATATTATGTTAGGTTTCTTAGACCAACACTGTGATAAAGTGCAGCATGTGCCATGGAGAGGGGGGGGGGGCTGACCTACAGCTGTGTAAGGGGCCCCAAAATTTCTGATGGCAGCCCTGATTATGTCCACTGAATAAAGATTGTTGCTTTTGCACTTGTGCTGTTGGTGCCATTTCTTTGGAGTTAATGTTTTGTTTTGGCACAGCAGCTATTGCATTATATTGGCTGCCTATTGCTTTTTAAAGTTAAGATTGAAAAAGTGTTTTAAAGCAGATAAAGACATCTGATGTGCAAGCAGAGGGTATCAACATTCAATGTTGCTTTGTGGTCAGGGAACAATGTTTCAGGGGCAGACCACACCTTAATCAAGCGCTAACTTCTTTAACCCCTTAAGGACCCAGGGTTTTTCCGTTTTTGCATTTTCGTTTTTTCCTCCTTACCTTTAAAAAATCATAACCCTTTCAATTTTGCACCTAAAAATCCATATGATGGCTTATTTTATGTGCCACTAATTCTACTTTTTGATGACATCAGTCATTTTACCCAAAAATCTACAGCAAAACGGAAAAAAAATCATTGTGAGACAAAATTGAAAAAAAAAAAACGCCATATGATTAAATAATACCATACCTATATAGGTTTGATTTTGTCGTACTTCTGGAAAAAATCCTAACTACATGCAGGAAAATGTATACATTTAAAATTGTCATTTTCTGACCCCCATAACTTATTATTTTTCCGCATATGGAGCAGTATGAGGGCTCATTTTTTGTGCAGTGATCTGAAGATTTTAGCGGTACCAATTTTGTATTTATAGGACTTATTGATCGCTTTTTATTCCTTTTTCATGATATAAAAAGTGACCAGAAATACAATATTTTGGACGTTAGATTTTTTTTAGTGCATACGCCATTGACCGTGCGGTTTAATTAACAATATATTTTTTATAATTCGGACATTTCCGCATGCGGCGATACTACATATGCTTATTTTTGTTTACACTTTTTTTTTTTAATGGGAAAATGGGGGGTGATTCAAACTTTTTATTAGGGAAGGGGTTAAAGGGGTACTCCGCCCCTAGACATATTATCCCCTATCCAAAGGATAGGGGATAAGATGTCAGATCGCGGGGGTCCCGCTGCTGGGGACCCCTGGGATCTCGGCTGCAGCACCCACCTGTACGGCTTCCGGCAACGCTGGAGGCTTCGGATCCCGACCACAATGGCGGAAGTGCGTGACGTCACAACTCTGCCCCGAGATCCCGAGGGTCCCCAACAGCGGGACCCCCGCCATCTGAGATCTTATCCCCTATCCTTTGGATAGGGGATAAGATGTCTAGGGGCGGAGTACCCCTTTAAATGATCTATATTCAATTTTTTTTTGCAATGTCATAGCTCCCATAGGGGGCTATAACACTGCACACACTGGCCCACGTTTATAATTGTCTTTAGACAGTTTTTTGTGTCTTAAAAAAGGGGCAAAAAAGGAGCAAGCAGGGTTTTTTGCACCTTTTTTTTTGCCCCTTTTTGTTTACACGTTTCTGCTGATTTCGAGTTGCAATCCACTGATTTTGGCAATAGACATAATTGGAAGTTTTTTTTTTCCAGAATAAGAGTTTATTTATTTGTATATAACAGCAAGAAACAATATGACTTAGTCATTAATATAGGTACAGCAATGTGGAGAAAAAATAATGGCAGTCTAAAACGGTCGGAGTAGCAAAAACATGTACAATGCTTACACTTATAGCACGACAGACCAAATGTTCAAGTAGCAGACTCCACTACCATAAACAGATAAAGCTATCAACAAGAACGGAGAAAAGAAGGAAAGTATAGTGGCAGGTCTGGGAGAATAAGGGGGAGGGTATGTAGGGGGGGAAGAGAGGAGAGAGAAAAAAAAGGGGGGGTGGGGGGAAAGCTAGAGAAGACAAAGTAGAAAGGAAGGAAGAAGAAAGGAAAAGGGGAAAGAAAAAGCAAGAAAGAGAGACTAGATGGGTGGCATACCTCGTTTGAGAGTCCCAGCTCCGAGTACCCCAAGGATTGCAATAGAAGAGAGCAGCAGTTCAACCTGAGTGGGAGGAGGGCGAAAGGGTGGACGGGTGGGTCAGACCGCTAGAGGTGGGTGTGTGCAAGGTCCTAAAGTCTGGTGAAGAGATAAGGGTCGTCCACGGGGACCAAATAGTAACATATCTGGTCAACGTGCGGTGAGTATCCGCTGTCAGTTCCTCCATTCTATGTAAATGGGATACCTCCTGAAGCCAGGACGAAAGTGTAGGCAGGGTAGTGGAGCGCCACAGGCGTGGTATAGTTCTAGCAGCAAGGAGTAGAAAATACAACATAGGCCGCACACGGTTGGGGACCAAAGAGGGGAGAATCGACAGGAGCAGAACGGCCGAATCAAGGGGCAGACGGACGTCAGTCAGTCGGTGAATGAGGTCAAGCACTTGGGACCAAAAAGAAGCAAGGGAGGGACAGTCGAGCCAAATATGTTCAACAGATCCACCCGCTGAACCACACCTCCGGCAAACATCTGGCACCGATGGATAGCAGCGGAAGAGAAGGGTCGGTACCCTGTACAATCTCGTAAGGAGTTTGTAGTTAGTTTCCTGAGCCTTACAGGAGAGCGAGGTTTTGTGGCACATCCGCACCGCTCCTGCCCACTCCCAATCTGTCAGCGTCCGTCTGGCTCTTTCCCAGCCACGTTCGAAAGGAAGCAGTGCGTCCCCTTGGGAGTGCAGGAGAATGTCATAAATGGCGCTAACTGGATGGACAATATGGAAGGGTTTTATCAACTGCGCCTTTTTGTGAAAAGGAGCAAAAAAGGCGCAAAACCACTGAAAAGTCTCTAAAGCTACACCAGCCCAGACATGGTGTTGCTTTTTGGTGTATGTGAAGAGAGAAATTTCAGAAAATGTGACCTGCACAAAATTTATCAAATGCTCTTTGACTATTTAATAAATTTGGTGCTCCTACACATTACCGACACACAAAAAGGTGTAAAAAAATGCTTCACTTACACTACAATGATAAATGTGGGCCACTGATCTTTTACATTGATCAGTGGTTTCTCATAGGAAACCATTGATCAATGATTCTGCCACTTGACTGCTCATGCCTGGATCTCAGGCATTGAGCAGCCATTCGGCGATAGGACACCAGGAGGCAATGTAAGGGACCCTTCTGCTGTGTCACAGCTGTTCGGGATGCCGCGATTTTGATTTCGCCGCGAACATCCCGAACAGCCCCCTGAGTGAACCGGCAATGATTTACTTTCACTTTAGAAGTGGCGTTCAACTTTGAACACCGCGTCTAAAGGGTTAATAGTGCGCAGCACCGCATTTAATTAATAGTGCGGTGCCGCGCGTTACTAGCCACGGAGTAGCCGTGGCCCCGTGTTATAGACCGGGAGCGGACTCATGACTTACCGGTACGTCATGGATCCTGTAGGGGTTAATCATTTTATGCACGATTAAGGCGGTCCACCCCTGAAACATCTGCTTGCACCTGATACATCTGCTTGCTTGAAGCACTTTTTCAATCTTGTAAGCCTTTAAAGGACAACTGCAGCGGTATGACACTTATCCCCTATCCACAGGATAAGGGAGAAGTGTTTGATTGCGGGGGGGTCCGACCGCTGGGACTCCCCGAGATCTCCCTAATGGGGCGCCACCATTAGCGCTCATGGTGAGCACTAAGGCGCGTAGCGTCGACCTAAAGGTCGACGGTGATGCCCTGTCTCCTCCGCGTCCCCATACAGTTCTATGGGGGAGACGGGGCGGCACGAACGCTGCCTCGCTGCCTCTCCCATAGAGATGTATTGAGGAGGCGTGCTGGCTGCAACGTCATGCTGCGGCTGGCACGCACCCTGTACGGAACAGCCACGGCCCCATACAGGAGATCACAGGGGATCTCAGCGGTCGGACCCCCCGCAATCAAACACTTATCCCCTATCCTGTGGATAGGGGATAAGTGTTAATCATGCTGCAGATGTCCATTAATGAAACAAGGAATGATTTTCTGTCATTTGACGTGTCTCCACATACTGACTAATACATGCCCCAGCCTGCTGATTTTGAAGACCAATGGTGAGTGACACGTTTTCATTCTATATACTACTTGATATTATTCCTTTAAAGTTTTCCAACATCTCAATATCCTGAGACCATCAATATCAGATTACTAGGAGAGGGGGAGCAAATCTTGCTTTCCCCAATTCCCAATAAGCTGTTCGAAGGGCATGTGGCCCTTTAATGTTTAAAGAGGAGCATATATGTATATCATGTAGGAGCATCTGTGCAGATTATTGCAGCGCTGTCACTTAACCCCTTAAGGACTGAGCCCTTTTTCACCTTAAGGACTTGGCCATTTTTTGCAAATCTGACCACTGTCACTTTAAACATTAATAACTCTGGAATGCTTTTAGTTATCATTCTGATTCCAAGATTGTTTTTTCGTGACATATTCTACTTTAACGTAGTGGTAAAATTTTTTGGTAACTTGCATCCTTTCTTGGTGAAAAATCCCAAAATTTGATGAAAAATTTGAAAATTTTGCATTTTTCTAACTTTGAAGCTCTCTGCTTGTAAGGAAAATGGATATTCAAAATAATTTTTTTTTTATTCACATATACAATATGTCTACTTTATATTTGCATCATAAAATTGATGAGTTTTTACTTTTGGAAGACACCAGAGGGCTTCAAAGTTCCGCAGCAATTTTCCAATTTTTCACAAAATTTTGAAACTCGCTTTTTTTCAGGGACCAGTTCAGGTTTGAAGTGGATTTGAAGGGTCTTCATATTAGAAATACCCCACAAATGACCCCATTATAAAAACTTCACCCCCGAAAGTATTCAAAATGACATTCAGTAAGCGTTTTAACCCTTTACGGGTTTCACAGGAATAGCAGCAAAGTGAAGGAAAAAATACACAATCTTCATTTTTTACACTCGCTTGTTCTTGTACACCCAATTTTTGAATTTTTGCAAGGGGTAAAAAGGAGAAAATTTTTACTTGTATTTGAAACCCAATTTCTCTCGAGTAAGCACATACCTCATATGTCTATGTTAATTGTTCAGCGGGGGCAGTAGAGGGCTCAGAAGGGAAGGAGCGTCAAATGGTTTTTGGGGGGCATGTCACCTTTAGGAAGCCCCTATGGTGCCAGAACTGCAAAAAAAACCACATTTTTAAAAAGGGTAAAAGCAGAAAATACCCCCCAAAATTTGAAGCCCAATTTCTCCCGAGTACGGCGATACCCCATATGTGACCCTTAACTGTTGCCTTGAAATACGACAGGGCTCCAAAGTGAGAGCGTCATGCGCATTTGAGGCCTAAATTAGGGATTGCATAGGGGTGGACATAGGGGTATTCTACGCCAGTGATTCCCAAACAGGGTGCCTCCAGCTGTTGCAAAACTCCCAGCATGCCTGGACAGTCAACGGCTGTCCGACAATACGGGGAGTTGTTGTTTTGCAACAGCTGGAGGCTCCGTTTTGGAAACCATGGCGTACCAGACGTTTTTCGTTTTTATTGGGGAGGGGTGGGGGGCTGTGTAGGGGTATGTGTATATGTAGTGTTTTTTACTTTTTATTTTATTTTTTGTGGTAGTGTAGTGTAGTGTTTTTAGGGTACAGTCGCACGGGCGGGGGTTCACAGTAGTTTCTCGCTGGCAGTTTGAGCTGTTGCAGAAAATTTGCTGCAGCTCAAACTTGCAGCCCGATACTTACTGTAAGCCTCCGCCCATGTGAGTGTACCCTGCACATTCACATTGGGGGGGACATCCAGCTGTTGCAAAACTACAACTCCCAGCATGCGCTGACAGACTGTACATGCTGAGAGTTTTAGTTTTGCAACAGCTGTAGGCACACTGGTTATGTATCACGGAGTTTGTGACCTTACTCAGTGTTTCAAAACCAGTGTGCCTCCAGCTGTTGCAAAACTACAACTCCGAGCATGTACGGTGCATGGTGTAAGGTGACTGCTGGGAGTTGTAGTTTTCAACTGCTGGAGGCACACCGGTCGTGAAACACTGAGTTAGGTAAAAAAAAAAAAAACTCTAAGTTTCACAACCAGTGTGCCTTCAGCTGTTGCAAAACTACAACTCTCAGCAGTCACCGACAGCCAATGGGCATGCTGGGAGTTGTAGTTATGCAACCAGCAGATGCACCACTACAACTCCCAGCATGCACTTTAGCTGTTTGTGCAAGCTGGGAGTTGTAGTTATACAACAGCTGAAGGTACACTTTTCCATAGAAAAAATGTGCCTCCAGCTGTTGCAAAACCATAAGTCCCAGCATGCCCATAAGGGAATGCTGGGAGTTGTGGTGGTCTGCCTCCTGCTGTTGCATAACTACAGCTCCCAGCATGCCCTTTTTGCATGCTGGGAGCTGTTGCTAAGCAACAGCAGGAGGCTGTAACTCACCTCCTGCTGCTGCTCCATCGCAGGCTGTCCCTCGCCGCCGCCGTCGCTCCTGGGGCCCAGATCCCAACATGGACGCCGGGGATCGGGGTCCCCAGCACACGGGGTCTTCTTCCCGCACCCGCTCATGCCCTCCGGAAGAGGGGCGGAGCGGGTGCGGGAGTGACGCCCGCAGCAGGCGCCCTGATTGGTTGGCCGGTAATCCGGCCGACGAATCAGGGCGATCGTGAGACGGCCCCGAACAGCCAGTTATTCCGGGTCACCGGGTCACTGGAGACCCGATTGAACCGGAATCGCCGCAGATCGCTGGACTGAATTGTCCAGCGATCTGCGGCGATCGCCGACATGGGGGGGCATAATGACCCCCCTGGGCGATATGCCGGGATGCCTGCTGAACGATTTCAGCAGGCATCCGGCTCCGGTCCCCAACCGGCTAGCGGTGGGGACCGGAATTCCCACGGGCGTATGGATACGCCCTGCGTCCTTAAGGACTCGGGATGCAGGGCGTATCCATACGCCCTGCGTCCTTAAGAGGTTAAAGAGGTACTCAACTGGAAAACATTTTTTTTAAATCAACTGGTGCCAGAAAGTCAAACAGATTTGTAAATTACTTCTATTAAAAAATCTTAATCCTTTCAATACTTATCAACTGCTGTTATGATACATAGGAAGTTATTTTCTTTTTGAATTTCCTTTCTGCCTTACCACAGTGCTCTCTGCTGACACCTCTGTCCATTTTAGGAACTGTCCAGAGTACAAGCAAATCCCCATAGTAAACCTCCCCTGCTCTGGACAGTTCCTAAAATGGACAGAGGTGTCAGCAGAGAGCACTGTTGTCAGGAAGAAAGGAAATTCAAAAAGAAAATAACTTCCTGTGTATCATAACAGCATCTGATAAGTACTGAAAGGATTAAGATTTTTTAATTTACAAATCGGTTTTACTTTCAGGCACCAGTTGATTTTAAAAAAAAAATGTTTTCCAGTGGAGTACCCCTTTAAGGGTGCATTCACACGGAGTAAATCAAGAGTAATTCACGCAGAAATTTGTGGGAAATTCATGTGCAATCTGCGCGTAATTGCGTGCGGAATTGGGAGAGAAAGAAGTGAAGGGTTTTTCACCCATTTCTGTGTGATTTCCGCACAAATTGCGTGCAAAAACGATGTTGTGCGGAATTTTTTTTCCATTGACTTCAATTGATTTCTGCTAGCAGATTCTGCTTGAAAAATGGACATGCTCATTCTTCAAGCGAAATGGAATTCAGCATCGGAATTCTGCTAGCAGAATTTCCGCAGTGTGAACAGTAGTGATGAGCGGTATATGCCATATTCGAATTCGCGATATTTCGCGAATATGAGGACAAATATTCGAAATTCGAATATTCGTTATATTCGTGACGTTTTTTTGAATTGCAAAATTTTGCTATTGCAAATGCGAAATGAATAGCGAAATTTCACTCGTCTGCGCATGCGCGCTATAACATCATGCGAGGGACGTTGCTAGGGACGTTGCTAAGCTCTGACAACTGTGCTTGCAGAACTCTCATTGGCTCACAGGCATAAGTAGGGCGGAATTTCCACGAATATTCGCATGCATAAACCTTTCGCCTCACAGTCTCATCCCTGGGTCTTTAATGAAATGATACAAGCATTGCATTTATCAGTCGAAGGAGATCCCTACAATGTGTTCAGTTTTTAAAACAGTTTGAAAAAAAGACGAAAATTCGTAATAGCGAATTTTAATCGCAAAATTTTTAATATTCGCGAATTCGCGAATATGCGATATTCGCAATGAATATTCGAATTGCTAATATTCGTGAGCAACACTAGTGAACAGGACAGCGGAAAAAAAATGAAAGTCAGTGGGCAGAGGAGAAGTGCATTAATTTGGAGCGTAGAATTCAAGAGGAATTACTTGAGTAAACTAAGTAAACTAACGCACCCTAAGTAAAACAATGCTGCAACACACTACCCAGCTTTTACTCAGCAGGCCCATGTAAACAAGAAATAGTATACAGAGTTCCAGTCTAAGGAAGACCTTCATTCAGGGTCGAACACATAGTACTGCATAACTTTGGAAATTGGAGGGAACAATGGGCTATCCCGCTACGATGGATCTTTCCAACCCCTTAGGAAGGTTTTCTTGATTCTCGGTTCGGATTAGGCATGCTTTCTCCCAACTTCCGAGGTGTCAAGAAACAAATGATTCCACATTGCAGTTCTGACCAAAGCATGCATGACTCCCCTGATGAGAGTAAACCCTCCATATTGTCCATAAAAACACTACACCTAGATTGTGCCCTTTATACTCAAGCTTCTGGTGACCCTATTTCCTAAATATAAAAAAAAAATGGGTAAAGAAAATGTCATAAAATACTTTATTCCAATCAAATAGATGCAAAATACAATTGTACAACAAATATTAAATTCTTGAACCCCATCCCCTAAATCATTAACAATAAACACACTGAATTTTTTTTTTTGGTTTCATTTGGGCATTTTAAAAGCAATTTTTGAATAATGAAGAATGGAAAAGAATAGAAAAATACTGAAGAGGGGAAAAGCTTAATTGATCTCTTCACAGATAAAAAGTCCATAAAGACACTAAGGTTGTGTTTACACTTGTGGGGGCAGTGGTCCTAGCAGGGAAGTGTACCAGCCCTCAGCACCTCATGGGCTTAGGAACATCTCTTTGACACTTTGAATAAGAGAATAAAAGCATTTTTCTATGTTATAAAGGCACAAACAGATATATGAAATGCAACGTGTGTATCCTTGTCCTAACACTTATGTAATGGGAAATCCATTGGTGTAACTGATAACTCAGTTACTCATGACACATGTGGGCTAGAAATATGATCTAATGTAAAACATCATCCCTCTCTAAAACTTAAAGGGGTACTCCAGTGGTAAATGTTTTTGACTATATGGCATCTTCTTTGTAAGTTTAGTTTTTTTGCAATATACATGTGTTATAGGTTTTGGCAGCATATATGTGTTTTTCTTACCTGTTTGTTGGGCAGGAAGTTCTGTAGTTCAGAGGGTTTTCTTTTACTGTTGTCCACAGTTCTGAGTCTGTTGTGGACAAGATGTCACAGCTTTTTTTTTTCTGTCTGCATGAGAGGAATAAACCACGCCCCCTCATCTCATCCAGCTGAGTACACAGCTCCTAACCTCCCCCCTGCTCTGTATTCTAAGGACACAGGTCTGCACAGGAGAAGGACCTCACAGAAAAGATAAGTGTTATCTGAAGGGGAGGATGAGAAGGTGCACGGGCTGGGGATGTATGGACTGCAGGGGAATAAATCTTATACTGGGAATGATCTCTATGGGGGAGATTTATCAAAACCTGTGCAGAGGAAAACTTGCCCAGTTGCCCATAGCAACCAATCAAATTGCTTCTTTCGTTTTTCACAGGCCTTCATAAAAATGAAAGCAGCAAGCTGATTGGTTGCTATGGGCAACTGGGCAAGTTTTCCTCTGCACAGGTTTTGATAAATCTCCCCCTATATGTGAAGGGGGAGGGGGGGGGGGGGGGACTCCTGAATGACACATGCTGGGAGTTGTAGTCCCTGTTGTGTGTGTGTGTGTGTGTGTGTATGCTAGTGTTTACAAACCAGTGTGCCTCCAGTTGTTGCAAAACTACAACTCCCAGCATGCCCTGACAGACTTTGGGCATGCTGGGTGTTGTAGATTTGCAACAGCTGGAGGTACACTGGTTGGGAAACACTGTTCTAGCCTATTCAGCATACACATCATGTTACACCAGTGCTTCCCAACCAGTGTGCCTCCAGCTGTTGCAAAACTACAACTCCTAGAATGCCCAAAGGCTGTCAGGGCATGCTGGGAGTTGTAGTTTTGCCACACCTGGAGGCACCCTGGTTGGGAAACACAGGTGTATGCTCTATAGAAGTGTAGTGAACTACAACCCCCAGGAGACTACAGAGGCAGCATGCTGGTGTTATACCACAGACTGAAGACTCCTGAATGACACATGCTGGGAGTTGTAGTCCCCTGTGTGTGTGTGTGTGTGTGTGTGTGTATGACAGTGTATCCCAACCAAGGCTGATTATATTAGTTTGCTGTGTATAAGGGGGCCGATCCGGGAAAATAGTAGGGTGGGTAAAGGGTGGAACAAACAAACAAAAAAAAGGAGCAGCCCCAAACCAGCAAGGCATGTGGCATGCTGGGATTTGTAGTTTTCAGCACAGCAAGAAACAGGAAATAGAAGCAAAGATAGGAAAACAAAGTGGGGGATAAAAAGATAACAAAGAACGGAAATAGAGTAGGCTAAACAACAAGAATAGAAATGAAACAAAACAAATAGGGTAAGTCAAAAACGGAAAAACACGTTGACCACCAGAGTACACCTTTAACCTTTATTCATCATTAAAAGATCAACTTAAGAAAACAAAATGATAAACCTAATAATTGTGCCACCGTGACTATGAAAAATACATGAAATACAGGTCTATCACAGGCTGAATTACCATCAGCACTCTGCTGTGTTTGTTCCTAGATGCCACCAGTTCACGATCTCAGGCAGCAGTTAAGGTTTTCTCATAATTCTTATGTGATTTTCCTCTCAATATTTATTTTTAACAGCATACAAAATGACTGCTGTCTTGGATTTTTGGCAATGTACTAATGGGAAGTAAATTGGGCCACTTTCATCTTGGTAGGCCTATCACTAAGATGGTTCTTGGAAAGTATAAACAGTAGTAGGCTAACCTATTCTGGATATTCAGCACATAACTATAGTCCCTTAACCCCTTAAGGACCGGAGGTTTTTCCGTTTTTGCATTTTCGTTTTTTGCTCCTTGCCTTTAAAAAATCATAACTCTTTCAAATTTACACCTAAAAATCCATATGATGGCTTATTTTTTGCGCCACCAATTCTACTTTGTAATGACGTCAGTCATTTTGCCCAAAAATCTATGGTGAAGCGGGAAAAAAAATCATTGTGCGACAAAATTGAAAAAAAAATGCTGTTTTGTAACTTTTGGGGGCTTCCGTTTCTACGTAGTACATTTTTCGGTAAAAATGACACCTGATATGTATTCTGTAGGTCCATACGATTAAAATGATACCCTACTTATATAGGTTTGATTTTGTCGGACTTCCGGAAAAAATCATAACTACATGCAGGAAAATTAATACGTTTAAAATTGTCATCTTCTGACCCCTATAACTTTTTTATTTTTCCGTGTATGGGGCGGTATGAGGGCTCATTTTTTGCGCCGTGATCTGAAGTTTTTAACGGTACCATTTTTGCATTGATAGGACTTATTGATCACTTTTTATTCATTTTTAAATGATATAAAAAGTGACCAAAAATGCACTATTTTGGACTTTGGAATTTTTTTGCGCGCACGCCATTGACCGAGCGGTTTAATTAATGATATATTTTTATAATTCGGACATTTCCGCACGCGGTGATACCACATATGTTTATTTTTATTTTTATTTACACTGTGTTTTTTTTTTTATTGGAAAAGGGGGGTGATTCAAACTTTTAATAGGGGAGGAGTTAAATGATGTTTATTCACTTTTTTTTTTCACTTTTTTTTTGCAGTGTTATAGGTCCCATAGGGACCTATAACACTGCACACACTGATCTTCTATGTTGATCACTGGTTTCTCATAAGAAACCAGTGATCAACGATTCTGCCGGATGACTGCTCATGCCTGGATCTCAGGCACTGAGCAGTCATTCGGCGATCGGACAGCGAGGAGGCAGGTAGGGGCCCTCCCGCTGTCCTGTCAGCTGTTCGGGATGCCGCGATTTCACCGCGGCTATCCCGAACAGCCCACTGAGCTAGCCGGGATGCTTTCGGTTTCACTTTAGACGCGGCGTTCAACTTTGAACGCCGCGTCTAAAGGGTTAATAGCGCGCGGCACAGCGATCAATGCCGCGCGCTATTAGCCACGGGTCCCGGCCGTTGTTAGAGGCCGGGCCCGACCCGCTATGACGCGGGGCCACGCCGTGGCCCCGCGTTATAGATCGGGAGTGGACACATGACGTTCCAGTACGTCATGTGTCCTTAAGGGGTTAAGGAAATGCACCTTAAATGTACAGCGCTGCTAAGAGGAGCTTAGCGCACAGAACCGTACATTTATGGCGCAGGTTTCCGGGATCATCACATCTCCGGACGCGGTGATCAGAACGGGATGACTGCTGATAACTATCAGCAGCCATCCCAGGACATTGCCTAGGGTGTTCCTTCTCTTCTGAGCATTGTAGTTACATCCACATATGGGGTATTTCCACATATCGGGTATTACATCCACATATGGGGTATTTCCCCTCAATGCAAGTCTATGGGAGGGGGCGTGATGGCTGTGATGCCCCCTCTCATAGACTTGCATTGAGGGGGCAGGGTGTGACATCATGAGGGGCGGGGCTATGATGTCATGAGCTCCCGGCACTACCTCCAGGGTTCGGAACAGTTTGTTCCAAACACTGAGGAATGGAGTACCCCTTTAAGTGAAAATGGGCTGAGTCCCTGAGGGTGAGGGGATATACTATAACCTACTACAAACCATTTTTTCCCCTTCTGGATGTCCTTCACCTTTAGACAGCAAGGGCCCTTACCTAGGCAATATAGAATCTCACTTTATCTGGTTGATTGTTTAGAACACTCTAGATGAGCCCAACATGTGGTCATTGGTTTCACATATTTCCCATAGTTCGAGTGGTGCACGGATAAGATTTATTATTTCAGTTTATTATGTTGATATTTCAATGATCAGCAATTTGGAATGTGATAGCAGCTTTCTCCTTGGGCTAAAAAGGAAGTGTATGAATCTTAGCTACAGCTACAAACAGACAGAATTTGATCCTTTATCTTAATGGTTGTATGTAAGGAATTTGGAGTGCTGTATCACAAAACCAGAGCTCTGATACCCATCAAGAATTCTGGACTTTAGATACCACAAATAGTCCATCCATGGAATAAAAAAATTGTCATGTTTGAACGGGCCTTCACGCGTGTTCCATCATGCCCGCTCCCATAGACTTGCATTGAGGGGGCGGGGCTATGACATCACAAGCACCCGGTGCCAGCTCCAGTGTTCGGAACAGTTTGTTCCAAACGCTGAGCAGCGGAGTACCCCTTTTAAGACCCCCAGCAGTGTTACAAGGAATACTATCACTAATCCCTGAACCAGTATGAATGTAGTGCTTGTAGAAACATTAAAGCGTACATCTAAAGATGGTCCCACCAGTAGGATATCTGTTTACAATTCATAACTATTGCTATTGGAGATGGATTTGCAATAAGTGCCATACACTTGCATGTGTATCCAGATCACAGTCGAATCAGGGCAAGTCTTAAACTCAGAAGTTTCTGCTAAACTTAAAGTAGTAGTCCGACGCGCACTTTTCTCATTTTATCCTGTCCAGGCTGCAAAATAAAAGAAAAAACACTTTCTCTTACCAGCCAACGAGCCCCCGGAGCTCCGGTACAGGTGTTCGGTCCCCGGGCTGTATTCTTCTTACTTCCGGTTAGCCCGGCACGTCACACGGAGCTTCAGCCTATCACTGGCCGAGGTGGGACATCACTGTGGCCGGTGATAGGCTGAAGCTCCGTGCGACGTGCTGGGCTAACAGGAAGTAAGAAGAATACAGCCCGTGGACCGAACACCTGTACCAGAGTGTACCGGAGCTCCTGGGGCTCGTTGGCAGGTAAGAGAAAGTGTGTTTTCTTTCATTTTGCAGCCCGGACAGGATAAAATGAGAAAAGTGCGCGCCGGAGTACTCCTTTAAACATATATCCTGCCACGGGGGCCATCATTGAATGTATGCTTTAAGTGAGCAACAATAGAAAGCAGTGGCCATCTCCACAAGGAGGACCAACATAACTTAAGTCTCCTTTTAAACTCATGCTTTTATGGCTGTAATGGATGAAGTAAATGGATTAAGACAAATCAACGAAGATCCATTATATTTGTCATGGATCCTGTGAAAACAGAAGCCATGTGGCCAGTGTTGTAAGAGTCTTAAATTATTTTAAAACCAATGTATGCATTACATCTTTTCACAATAAAAATTCCTTTAAAGGGGTTATCGAGAAATATAAAAACCCGAGCGAATTTCTTTCAAAAATGCTTCCCGTCTGTCTCCAGGTTGGGTGTAGTTCTGCAGTTCCATTAAAGTGAATGGAGCCAAGTTGAAATACCATGCACAACCTGGGGACAGACTTGGAGCTGTTTTTGAAAGAAATATGCTCTGTTTTTTTCTTTTCCTGGATAACCCATTTAAAAATTACATCATAATAAAATGCCTGGTCCAAAATAAATGATCCTTCTGTTAATACCAAATAGATGAGCAAGGCTTTGAGGTACAGTATAACAACAAAAAGTGCAGTTTAAAGAGACAACATTTAACTTGTCCAATTTAAAATGTTTAAATAAAAAAGAAAAAATACACACAAATGTCTAGCTATTCATTTTACAACTGTGTGTTTGGCATTTCATTCAACCTAGTTTATTGACAGTACTAATGCATGATCTCTTCAGATTCTGAACATGATTGCTTATTTCTGGATTATACCAATGTGCAAAGTGATCTCAAGATGAACAGACGACCTCGCACTGATCTTGAGTTTCAAATCGATTTTTATTTCCTCCACAGCCTCCATACCAGAACTGGGAACACTCCTTTTTGTCTGCATCGTACCACCACTTCAGTGCATAATCTTGGCAGTTTCCTACTTCTTGCTTTAATGTGCAGATATCTGAGAGATAAAAAAAAAAAAAAGTTACATATGTTAACCCCTTAACGACATACGAAGTAAATGTACGTCCTGGTGCCCTGGTACTTAATGCACCATGGCGTACCTTTATGTCCTATACATGACCGCGAGCGCCGGAGTGGTGCTAGTGTCATGCGCGGCCGGTCCCAGCTGCTATCAGCAGCCAGGGATCCGCCGGTAATGGCACACATAAGTAATCGCGCTGATGTGTGCCATTAACCCCTCAGATGGCATGATAAATGCAGATCACGGCATCTGCGGCAGTACGGCACTTAATATGGATGATCACTACGGGGATCAGATCATCCAGCTTGGTGGCCAGAGGTCCCCTCACCTGCCTCCGGCCATCTCCTGGAGTCTTCTGCTCTATGCATAGCACTGAACAGTATTAGCAATCAAATGCTATAAATAGTGGGGACTATTAAATATGGGGACTATTAAAGTGTAAAAAAAAAGTTAAAAAATGTAAAATAAAAAATGTAAAAAAAAAAAGTTAAACCCTCCCCCAATAAAAATGTAAATCGTCCGTTTTTCCCATTTTACCCTGAGAAAGTGTAAAAAAATAAAAATAAACATATTTGGTATCACCGCGTGCGTAAAAGTCTGAACTATCAAAATATAATGTTATTGATCCCCTACGGTGAATGACGTAAACGTAAAAATAAAAAAATTTTGCTGCTTTGTAATATTCCAAAAAAATGAAAAAAATTATTAATTAAAAGTTTTATATATGCAAATGGGGTATCAATAAAAAGTACAGACTGTGGCATGAATGCCAAAATAAGCCTCATACCGCCGCTTATGCGAAAAAATGAAAAGGTTATAGGTCGTCAAAATAGAGGGATTTTAAATACGCTAATTTTGTTAAAAAGTTTGAGTTTTTTTTAAAAGTGGTACAATAATTGAAAAGTATGTAATCATGGGAATCATTTTATTCATATTAACCCACAGAATAAATTTACCCACACCGATAGTATTTTTTTTTATTTCACCATACATTTTATGGTAAAGTGAGTGATGTCATTATGAAGGACAACCGGTTGCGCAAAAAAAGCCCTCTTACTAGTCTGTGGATGATTATATAAAAGAGTTATGATTTTTCGAAGGCGAGGATAAATTAAACGAAAATGCAAAAATAAAATTGGCTGCATCCTTAAGGCCAAAATGGGCTTGATCCTTAAGGGGTTAGCAAATGCTTGACAGATTTTCCTTATACAGTAAAGTATTATGAAAGTACATACAAGAATAATAAAACTACATACAGCACTGTACAGAAGACTGTGGGGGGTTCCAGTGGTAGAACCCCCTGCCATCAGACACATCCCCTGATTGGGTTTTAATAAGACAACCCTTTAAACCCCTAAACCAAGACAATAAGGGTGAGCCTGCTCCATTCATGATAGCCGCCGGCTCCTTTCAACAGCTGCCTGGTGTGGTGAGAGACGGCATCAGAGTTAGTTCTTTTGCTGGTCTTTTAACCAACTAGATGCCGCCATCAATGCTGGTTAGAAGCTGCAAGTCTGTCCCTTTCTGTGTCCAATGTCCCCCCTCCCTATGCCCAAGTCTAGAAAGTGTAATATAAAAAATCTTTATGAATTTAGTTTACATGTTATTGTTTATTCATTAATTCTAAGCTTGTATTTTTTTTATATGTGCACAGTATAATAGATAGATAGACAGACAGACAGATAGATAGAATAATTGGTTTGCTATAAGCACTAGCAAACCAAAAGCTTCATATGATCCTGCTTATATTAAAAACATACCTTTATCGGGTACCTGTAATCGCTCTTTTGTGCTTTGACCTGATTGCAAAGAAAACTATTTATTAGTAATGGAACAAATACAGTAATAATATCATAATACATTTTTCTTTAAATAGAAATATTTATTGTGGTCCTATTCTTTGCTTGTACTGTTGATGTATGCAAAGTTTCTTCAAATGACAGAGACCCACTAAACCTTTGCAAGTGGTATTGAGTGTTATTACACATGTCCATTTGGTAATAACACTTACAAACCAATATATGTGATTGTATTCAGAAAAGCGACAAAGCCATGTGTTATAAAGAGCTTAGACATAGTTGCCAGAGAATGAGGCATAACATGCCTACTTTATTGGGTTAAAAATGCAATTTGTTGGGTTGTTTTTTTTTTTTTTGAATATTGTGTCACAAAAGCTAGTAAATCTGTGCCAATGTGAGCATATTCTTATGTACAGTAAATGCATCAGGTAAATCTCCTAACATATGTGCTAAGAGTAAAGCCTGTACATACAGTATGCTACAGTAAAAAAAAAAAACACTGAGGCATGAGTCCCCTTTCAAATTCCTGCCCCCCCCCCCTGCTTTATATTCTAGCCCCCTTTTTCTGATTTTGTGTAAGTTGCGCATGCGCTCTAGGGAGGGCCGACTTCTATTACAGCATGTTTAGAATGACATACACCACCACTAGAGATGAGCGAACTTACAGTAAATTCGATTCGTCACAAACTTTTCGGCTCGGCAGTTGATGACTTTTCCTGCATAAATTAGTTCAGCTTTCAGGTGCTCCCGTGGGCTGGAAAAGGTGGATACAGTCCTAGGAGACTCTTTCCTAGGACTGTATCCACCTTTTCCAGCCCACCGGAGCACCTGAAGGCTGAACTAATTTACGCAGGAAAAGTCATCAACTGCCGAGCCGAGAAGTTCGTGACGAATCGAATTTACTGTAAGTTCCCTCATCTCTAACCACCACTTAAAAGCATTGAAAAGTAACTGTAAGACATGATATAGCAAAAGATGAGTCTTCAAGTAAAGGAAAAAAGAATCTTAGTATGTAAGATATAACCAATCCAAAGCAGGTACATACGTTCCAGGACAACTAGACAGGGAGAGAGATCATATCACCAAAACATTGATTTCTGATAAGACTAAGCCACATAAACACTCACAGACAAGTACCCAGAAACAAATACAAGTTCTAGGCCATTACTTTATGACCGCATCCAGATATTCAGCTGGAAAGGAAACCTGTTGGATATATACTTTCCGAAGAACAGTTCAGCTCTACACTGGCTTATATTGTTTCCCATGTTTGGATTTCAATGAGAAATTAACTTAATGTATTTCCATTCCAAGATTTAACAGTTCTCATCTGACTGGTTTATGTCCTTTTTCCCAAAAAAATAAACGGCATAAATCTCCTGTTAAATTTATATTTCCAGACTCTAATCATTATTTAAGCTAAGGAATATAATGCTAATTTCAATTTTATGTACATTTTTCCAGCCTAAACACAACTTACGTTTGGAGGAGCATTCATGTAGACATTCATTTTCAGAGCTAAATCTGTTTCCATTGCCATCACAACCTCCATACCAGAACTTGGAGCATGCATCAATATGTTTGATATAGTACCACATGTGCTGGGCATCCTTACACATTGTACCATAATCAGGATCCAACATGCACTTGTCTGCAACTAAAACAGGATAAACATAAGACTGCTTATTGATATGTTTTCATTCTGTTTGGTCCCATAGATAAAAGTGCTACATTTTCATATGCCACGCCTATCATTCAGCCATTTATAAACCAAATAACACAGAATAGCAATGTTTTCCTTCAAGATCATAACTACACAACATAGTTCATCATACGAGGTATATCCTTTTTGCACAAGGAGCTCAAGAACTACCGTATTTTTCGTCATATAAGACGCTCCGGCATATAAGACGCACCTAATTTTATAGGATAAAAATCTAGAAAATAAAGATTCTGCACCAAATACAATGTAAAGTATAGGACAGCCGTTGGCTGTCCGGGCATGCTGGGAGTTGTAGTTTTGCAACATCTGGAGGTCCGCAGGTTGAAGACCACTGGTATAGGAGGTAGTACTCACCTGTCCGCCGCTCCGGACCCGTCACCGCTGCCCTGGATGTCGCCCTCCATCGCTGTCGCCGTGTCCCCGGGGTGTCCCCGTCGCCCCGGAATGTCTCTGCTGCCCGGTATCCTCGCTCTCCGTCGCGGCCATCACGTCGCTACGCACGCCGCTCCTATTGGATGACTGGACGGCGTGCGCAACGATGTGATGACGATGAAGGAGAGCGTCGGCCATGCAGGGGATCCCGACACGGAGCAGACACCGAGGAGGCAGGAAGGTCCCTCCCGGTGTCCTGTAAGCTGTTCGGGACGCCGCGATTTCACCGCGGCGATCCCGAACAGCCCGACTGAACAGCCGGGTTAGTGTTATTTTCTCTTCAGAAAAGGCGGTCAGCTTTGATCGCAGTGTCTGAAGGGTTAATACAGGGCATCACCGGGATCGGTGATGTCCTGAATTAGCCGCGGATCCCGGCTGTTGATGGCCGCAGGGACCGCCGCGATAGGTGTGTATTCGCCGTATAAGACGCACCAACTTTTCCCCCCCAGTTTTGGGGAAGAAAAAGTGCATCTTATACGGCGAAAAATACGGTAACTTCTGCAAATGTAGCATATCCTACATTGCCCCCTAGGTAAGAGAAAGGGACTGCAGCACTCCAAAATTACGGTGAAATAACAGTTAGTTTATTCCATCCAAACAGTTGTTTTCTGTTTTCTACATTGCCACCTAGTGATACAAATCTTCTATGAGAGGTGGAATCTGATTGTTCGCCATGGACAACGATGGACAACTATCCAATATGGCTACCATTGTAAACATTTGTACTACAGCTGAAACTTAAAGGGGTACTCCAGTGGAAAACTTTTTTTTAAAATCAACCGGTGCAAGAAAGTTAAACAGATTTGTAAATCACTTCTATTAAAAAAAAACTTAATCCTTCAAGTACTTTTTAGGGGCTTTATACTAAAGAGAAATCCAAAAAAGAAATGCATTTCCTCTGATGTCATGACCACAGTGCTCTCTGCTGACCTCTGCTGTCCATTTTAGGAACTGTTCAGAGTAGGAGAAAATCCCCATAGCAAACATATGCTGCCCTGGACAGTTCCTAAAATGGACAGCAGAGGTCAGCAGAGAGCACTGTGGTCATGACATCAGAGGAAATGCATTTCTTTTTTTGATTTCTCTTTAGTATACAGCCCCTAAAAAGTACTGGAAGGATTAAGATTTTTTAATGGAAGTGATTTACAAATCTACAAACGCAACAGAGAAGGGGAGAGCACTCTTGAGAACAATATCACCTTATGTCAGTAGAACGGTCCTCAGTGACCTATGTCAGTGTCTCCTGGGGGGTGCACATACAACAGTATGAAGTATCCAAAGTAAGTACAAAAAGAAGCACGTACGTGCACTCACCGCAAAGCAGAGACAGTCAGATGTGAAGGTCCAGTGACGGGGTGACGGGTCTCGGCATCGGCGCTGGCGTGTGGCGCTCGGGGGCTACACCGGCAGTTTCGCATGTAAGTGCGTGCTTCTTCCGGCCTGTAGAAAGCTGGAAGAAGCACGCACTTATGTGCGAAACTGCCGGCATAGCCTCTGAGCGCCACACGCCAGCGCCGATGCCGAGACCCATCACCCGTCACCGGACCTTCACATCTGACTGTCTCTGCTTTGCGGTGAGTGCACGTACGTGCTTTTTTTGTACTTGATTTACAAATCTGTTTAACTTTCTGGCACCAGTTGATTTAAAAAAAAAAAGTTTTCCACGGGAGTACCCCTTTAAAGGAGTTATCGAGCTAAAAAAAAAAATTTAAACAGTGGTAATAGTAAAAGAAATGATATAAAAGAAACCACTATCATTTTACCAATCCCCCCTTTCGCTCCTAATCCAACATTCCCTAGGTTTCACCAGTTCTTCCACTTTCTGATCCCTTGCGATATCAACATATTGGGAGGTATTCATCAAGAGTGGTGTAGGTGAACGTCTTTTTACCCCATTAATTCATGTTGTGGAAGCTTTGTACCTGCACCACATTTATTACATGGTGCAGGGCAAGTGATAAATCTGGTGCTGATCACATTTCTTACTTCAGTACACCACTTTTTTTGGTGCCCCATATGTGACTTTTTGTGCAACTTTTTATCCCGTGCAACAACTTTTTAATAATGCTGTTTGCAGTCAGTTTTGTAAGCTAAGTCAGGGCTGGTGTAATTTGCGCCTAAGTTAGCGCAGTTACGACAAAAGATGCAACAAACTTCGCACATCATAAATTCCTGACCACTGCATGATATCAACTGAAGTCATGACTTGGTCTGAAGCTAAGTAAGCAACTGTGGCATTATAAACTCTTGGCTGATGTATTATTAACACTTATGAGTAAAATATTGCTAATGTTATCAATAATTATATTAATAAATATTGCTTTAATGATCATACTATTAAAATGTGCTATAATTTGTACTACAACATACACAATATACCTGGAAATACTGTTTATGCATCATACATTTTTATCAGTGTCTAGATAACAAGTTATATTTCCTAACAAACAAGTGTAAATATTGTATATACTACATGTAAGTAAGTCTTTATATGACATGTTATTACAGTCAAATGATCCATAATATTAAACTGAAAGTTTAAAGATTCCTTCTTATACAAAGCTATGTGGTTTTGAACCAGATCCAGTTTTTGCATTGATTTGAATCCATTGACTACACCTACAGCTTTTCTTCAACACATTACTGCAAAAAAAAATCACTCTCCTTCCCCTCCTCCTTCCTTGTCTCCCCTGTTTTGTCTCACAATAAAGCTTTGGACCTGTCTTTTCCCATCTAAACACCCAGTTTCCATCACTGTCTGTACTACATAATTGTTTGACTTTGTTTCATAATGTGTGCAGGAATGTTAGTGTAGCGGGCAGGAATGTTAGTGTAGTAGGTGGTATAATGTATAGCATAAGGATACTGTATTTGTACTGTCATGCTATGAATGGCAATTGTATTCATTTATTTATATGCTTCCTAGCCTGCGCTGCATTGCAGTGCATTGTATATATGTTTATGACGATTGATTGATGATAAAGTTATTTGTCATATAAACATATAACATATCATATAAAGACTTAATTACATGTAGTATATACAATATATACCCTTGTTTTTTAGGAAATATAACTTGTTATCTAGACACTGATAAAAATGTATGATACATAAACAGTATTTCCAGGTATAATGTGTATGTCATACTACAAATTATAGCACATTTTGAATAGTATGATCATTAAAGCAATATTTATTGATAACATTAGCAATATTTTACTCATAAGTGTTAATAATACATCAGCCAAGAGTTTATAATACATCAGCTGCTTGCTTAGCTTTTTTTTTTTTTTTTTTTTTTTTTGCTGGCTTACAATGATGTACATTTCGCCATGAGTATTGTACATTTTTTTTGTCAGATTCCACACCAGCCACATAAAATATGTTATCAATATCTATGCTATTTAATGAAAAATTCCATGAAGAACACCCTGTTAAGCATAGTACACTGGTGCATGCATTCTATTTTTGGTCATCTCTGAATCTCATACACTGACCCATCACAATATGTAAATAGTGCAGCAATACTGTAGATGTCATGATAATATAAAAATCCTATTCACAAGTGTTGCTGGTTCCGTGGGGAGGTAGGAATAAACCAAAATCCAAAGTAGAATATTGTAAAAGCTTGTGGATTTTATTGCAAATGAATAAAATCAATAAAAGCAATAAAAAGCGATACAAGTTAATCTCAACTTGTATAGCTTTTTATTGCTTTTATTGATTTTATTCATTTGCAATAAAATCCACAAGCTTTTACAATATTCTACTTTGGATTTTGGTTTATTCCTACATCCCCACGGTACCAGCAGCGCCATTTGCGAGGTCATTTTGCTCTTTTATGATCGCCTACTTTCTCCAGGAGATGGTTTTTCCTCACCTGTAAGGCTATCTTGTAACCTGTACATTGGGTTGATATGCAAGTTTAATACTTGCTCTAAGGTGAGCAGTTACTACCTAAGGGGCCTGCAAGCCCCGCACCTATTTATTTTCCTTTCTCCTCTTCCCTCTACCACCCCAACGGTATCACACGAGGCGCCCTCTCTGGTCTCTTTTTTCTCCCCATACAGGCTATTCACAAGTGTGACTTAAAAAAAAATCACTGCTCAAAAAAGTCATGGGAACACTTAAACAACAAAATGTAACTCCAAGTCAATCACACTTCTGTGAAATCACACTGTCCACTCAGGAAGCAACACTGATTGGCAATCAATTTCACATGCTGTTGTGCAAATGGAACAGACAACAGGTGGAAATTATAGGCAATTACCAAGACACCCCCAATAAAGAAGTGGTTCTGCAGGTGGTGACCACAGACCACTTCTCAGTTCCTATGCTTCCTGGCTGATGTTTTGGTCACTTTTTAATGCTGGCGGTGATTTCCCTCTAGTCGTAGCATGAGACGGAGTCTACAACCCACACAGGTGGCTCAGGTAGTGCAGCTCATCCAGGATGGCACATCAATGCGAGTTGTGGCAAGAAGGTTTGCTGTCTCTGTCAGCCTAGTGTCCAGAGCATGGAGGCGCTACCAGCAGACAGGCCAGTACATCAGGAGACATGGAGGAGGCCGTAGGAGAGCAACAACCTAGCAGCAGGGTCGCTACCTCCGACTTTGTGCAAGGAGGAGCAGGAGGAGCACTGCCAGAGCAAAATGACCTCCAGCAGGCCACAAATGTGCATGCATCCACTCAAATGGTCAGAAACAGACTCCATGAGGGTGGTATGAGGACCCCAGGTCCATAAGTGGGGGTTGTGCTAACAGCCCAACACCATACAGGACATTTGGCATTTGCCAGAAAACACAAGATTGGCAAATTTGCCATTGGCGCCCTGAGCTCTTCACAGATGAAAGCAGGTTCACACTGAGCACATGTGACAGACGTGTCTGGAGATGCCGTGGAGAATGTTCTGCTGGCTGCAACATCCTCTAATATGACCAGTTTGGCGGTGAGTCAGTAATGGTGTCGGGTGGCATTTCTTTGGGCGGCAACACAGCCCTCCAAGTGCTTGCCAGAGGTAGCCTGACTGCCATTAGGTACTGAGATGAGATCCTCAGACCCCTTGTGAGACCATATGCTGGTGCAGTTGGCCCTGGGTTCCTCCTAATTCAAGAAAATGCTAGACCTCATGTGGCTGGAGTGTGCCACCTCATCAGGAGCATGCCCAGGCGTTGTAGGGAGGCAGGGCCGGACTGAGGCTAAAAACCAGCCCTGGAAAAATTGTCATACCAGCCCCACAGCATTGCGTCATTGTAGCAGTCACTGGCTGCAGGGAAGTGACAGGGAAGCCTGGCATTTGATTTGCCATGCCTCTATAAGAGAACTATGCTGTGGCTGCGCCCTGAAGTCAAAGTGGTGCAGCCTCAACATACAAGACAGTAATGTGGTATTAATGCTATGTAAAATCCACTTGGGGAAAACAGTAAAAAAAATAAAAAAAATAAAAGCAACCCTTTCTTTTTTGCACTTGCGCTACCGCCAGAATCACGGAACTCAGTTCCCAGTGTCCAGCACTTCTGGGTTAGGTTACCTGATCTCCCACAGCTGCCCATTCAATTACGGGTCAAAGCAATGTCCAGCCTCAGGCGCTGATTGGATGGCTGGCAATGTGACATCACGTCACCTAACCAAACGTGCCAGATACCAGGAACAGAATTCCGTCATTTCATTGGCAGTGTAAAAGCGAGGAACTTTAGAGAGGGTTTTTGTTTTTTTTACTGTCCCCCCTCCCATAATAGATATTACGTAGGGTTAAAATACCGTGGGAAAGCATAACACTGGTGCGGGCATTGAGACATAGTTTGAAAATGCTACCAGAATACAGGTAAATAGTTACAGGGGCGGGTCCTGGCGGCTGCTCCCTGCCCAGCCGGCTTGATTGACAGGTCTCTCTTGTCTCTAGCAGTGAATAGGGAGACCCTGGAAGACAGTGGTCAGCACTACAAAGTCCAACACTACACCTTTTCCCGACTTTGCAGGTTCCTGCATACAGAAGGGGTGCTCAATCCCAATAGTTTATAGCAGTAAGCATAACAGTCTCACAGTAGAACATTATTGGAAGCACTCACCATTCAACTGGGCAACATTTCCTTTGCACAGGCTTTGATAAATCTCCCCTAGGTCTTGAAACTGTGGACTGTTAGGTGTTCCAACAATGGTCTGTGCATGCTGGGAGTTGTCATTTTACTGGGGGTTTTAGTTTAGCAACAGCTGGAGATCCACAGTTTGGAGACCACTGATACAGGGAGAGATGCGTCACCTGCCCTGCTGAGACCCGCCCCGAGGACTAATCACCAGTTCCGGTGGCATTTACAAACTAAGATTCCTTTGAATGACCGAGCGTCATGGGATCGTGATGCCTGCACCAGTTTTATGCTGCCTGCTGTTTGGGCAAAATAAAACTGATAACAGGTTCCCCTTAACTGTATTCAATAAAAAAAATTAGAAATAATGAATAAACAACCTAAATTGCAAAAAATAAAATAAAAAAAATAAAAAGAGAACCAAAATGCCCCTCCCTTACAAAGTAGTAACAGCAGGTCTCCTCTTCCAAGAACCTACCCCCTACCCGACATTACATGTCCCCCCCTCATCACAGGTCCCCCCTTTCCAGCCCCCCAAATCACAGGTCCCCCGTCTCCAGCCCCCTACATAAAAGGCATCCCCTCTTAAGCGCCCCACATCACAGGTATCCCCTTTCCAGCCCCTCATATCACAGGTCCCCCCATCTCCAGCCTCCCCACATCACAGGTATCCCCTTTCCAGCCCCCAATATCACAGGTCCCCCCTCTGCAGCCTCCACATAACTGGTCTCCCATCTCCCCCAGCACCCACCAACATTACAGCCCCCTTCCTTGCAGCCCCCCACACCACAGATCCCCCCTTTGCAGCTCCCCACATCACAGGTCCCCCCTTTGCAGCCCCTCACTTCACAGGTCCCCCCTTTGTAGCCCCTCAAATCACAGGTCCCCCTTTTACAGACCCCACATCACAGGTCCCCCTCTGCAGCCCCCCAACATCACAGTTCCCCCCCTTTACAGACCCCATCATCACAGGTCTGTCCGTCCCCCTTTGCAGCCCCTCACATCACAGGTCCCCCCTTTGCAGCCCCTCACATCACAGGTCCCCCCTTTGCAGCCCTCACATCACAGGTCCCCCCTTTGCAGCCCCTCACATCACAGGTTCCCCCTTTGCAGCCCCCCACATCACAGGTCCCCCCTTTGCAGCCCCTCACATCACAGGTACCCCTCTGCAGCCCCCCAACATCACAGTCCCCCCTTTACAGACCCCATCATCACAGGTCCCCCCCTTTTCAGCCCCTCACATCACAGGTCCCCCCCCTTTTGCAGCCCCTCATATCACAGCCCCCCCCCTTTGCAGCCCCTCACATCACAGGTCCCCCCCCCTTTGCAGCCCCTCACATCACAGGTCCCCCCTTTGCAGCCCCTCACATCACAGGTCCCCCCTTTGCAGCCCCTCACATCACAGGCCCCCCCCTTTGCAACCCCCCAACATCACAGTCCCCCCTTTACAGACCCCATCATCACAGGTCCCCCCTTTGCAGCCCCTCACATCACAGGTCCCCCCTTGGCAGCCCTCACATCACAGGTCCCCCCCCCTTTGCAGCCCCTCACATCACAGGTCCCCCCTTTGCAGCCCCTCACATCACAGGTCCCCCTTTGCAGCCCCCCACATCACAGGCCCCCCTTTGCAGCCCCCCCAGATCACAGGTCCCCCCTTTGCAGCCCCCCACATAACAGATCCCCCCCCTTTGCAGCCCCCCCACATCACAGTTCCCCCTTTACAGACCCCATCATCACAGCCCCCCCCTTTGCAGCCCCCCACATCACAGGTCCCCCTCTGCAGCCCCCCAACATCACAGTTCCCCCCTTTACAGACCCCATCATCACAGGTCCCCCCCTTTGCAGCCCCTCACATCACAGGTCCCCCCTTTGCAGCCCCTCACATCACAGGTCCCCCCTTTGCAGCCCCCCCCCCCAACATCACAGGTCCCCCTTTGCAGCCCCCCAGATCACAGGTCCCCCCTTTGCAGGCCCCCACATCACAGGTCCCCTCCTTTGCAGCCCCCCAACATCACAGTTCCCCTCTTTAAAGACCCCATCATCACAGGTCCCCCCCCCTTTGCAGCCCCTCCCATCACAGGTCCCCCCTTTGCAGCCCCTCACATCACAAGTCCCCCCTTTGCAGCCCCCCCCCCCCAACATCACAGTTCCCCCCTTTACATACCCCATCATCACAGGTCCCCCACCCTTTGCAGCTCCTCTACATCACAGGTCCCCCTCTGCAGCCCCCCCCCCCACATCACAGGTCCCCCTCTGCAGCCCCCCCCCCACATCAAAGGTCCCCCTCTGCAGCGCCTAACATCACAGGATCACAGGTCTCCCCCTCTGCAGCCCCCCTATCACAGGTCCCCCTCTGCAGCCCCTAACATCAGAGGTCTCCCCCTTACCAGACCCCCACACACACACCACATAACAGGACTCCCACCCTTTCCCTTACATTGTAATAACATTGGGTTCCCTTTTCCTCTCACCCAGTATAGTAGATCTTCCCCCGAGCAGCTGCAGTCACTATTTGCGGACAGGAGGAGGGGCCAGGAGCAGTGAGGAGGCAGAGAGTAGAGGTGAGTGTACTGTCTGTACAGCTCCCATTACAGACTCTGTACCCCAGACCTCCGGACCTCCACTCACTGTATCAGCCTGTCAGGAGTCCCAGACCTGTGTGTGATGTTGCAGCTGCGGTGCACACAGGTCCAGACACTGCTGACAGACTGACACAGTGACTTGTCAGGACTCAGGCAGCCTGCGCTCCAGCCATTGCCGGACCACAGGGCAACGGCCTATCAGGAATTTTCCCGGTATCCCGGTAGGCCAGTCCTGCCCTGTAGGGAGGTCATACGGGCCCGTGGAGGCCACACACACTACTGAGCCTCATTTTGACCTGTTTTAAGGACATTACATCAAAGTTGGATCAGCCTGTAGTGTGGTTTTCCACTTTGATTTTGAGTGTGACTCCATATCCAGACCTCCATGGGTTGATAAATTTGATTTCCATTGATAATTTTTGTGTGATTTTGTTTTCAGCACATTCAACTATGTAAAGACGAAAGTATTTCATACGATTAGTTCATTCAGATCTAGGATGTGTTATCTTAGTGTTCCCTTTATTTTTTTGAGCAGTGTACAAAATGAATCCCATTTGCAAAATAAAAAAATGTAAAAATCTTGATTTCTGGTGTTAAGAGTTTTTTTTTTTTATAACTGCTAAACATAAAACTCTTTGAGAACTCCTGTGAGAATGGAGAACAGAGATATGTACATCCTAGAGATATTAAAAAGTTCACATAGCTAATTGATTACAATTCCTTTGGAAAGCTATGTCCCATCTGGAAGAAGGATTCTCTGGAAGAGCACTGGGAGGGAAAATAATATCTTAAAACAGTTTCATTGGAAGTGAGTCACTAAGAGACATGAACAGTGGGAGATTATCAATGTTCTAAAGCATATTTGTCCCTGACCCTGTTCTACGTTTTTGTACAAATCATGTTAGAATGATATAACTTGTATATTCTGTACTATGAAAAGGTTATTGTCTTCAGAACCACTGCTCCAGCTTTTAGACTCTCGTAAAGAGAAGTTTCTACAAATCTGCTGCATTGGCGTTTTTTCGGCCAAAAAATGCTGTGGTCAGATGTTAGCTGTAAATCAATGAGAAATCTTTTTTAGCTCCTTGGTGATTTTGCAAAGTCGCAGCATGTTGCGACAATGGTGTTTTTTCCCCTGGAATCGTAGTGTTTTTCTCCCATTCGATCCAAAAAAGTGATGGAGGTACCTTTTTTAATAAAATGTCGTAGGGTAAAAAAAAGATACAGCAGTGATGGAAGAAATTGTATCTAACGAAATTTATCTTTTTTATAACAACATTTTTTATAAATTTTTAAAACAGGGATCAATTTATGTGGGCGGGCAGGGCACTAAAAATGTAGCCGACAATAATAAAAATGTAGTGTGCATGTGTTTTTCACTTTTTTTTATTTATTTTTTACATTTTTTTAGGTAGCACTACTACTCCCAGCATGGAACACACTGTTCAATGATGGGAGTAATAGTACCTGTACTAATTCACAGATCGCCCCGGGTCTGTTGCGATCCTCCTGTATAATGTATAGATGCGGTCGGCCGCTCTTCTATGGTCCCCTGCACTGTGGTATATATATACACCTATTCATATTTCCCGCCAGATGGTTCCAGCCAATCACAACTCTCTGTGGAAAATATGAATAGGTGTATATATACGTCAGTGCAGGGGACAATAGAAGAGCGGCCGACCACATCTATACATTATACAGGTGTCACAACTGCCACGTGAGGCGATATGTCTATTAGTACAGGTACTACTACTCCCATCATGGAACAGTCTGTTCCATCCTGGGAGTCATAGTACTACCTATAAAATATTTTTTTTAAAATAGAGGGAAAAACACACACACACACACACTTTATTAAAACGTATTTAAAATGAAGTCATAAAAAATATACATTTGGTTAAATAAATTTTTTTTCCCCATCACTACTGCCATAAACACCAGAAAAAAATGCAAGAAAAAAACAGGAATATGTTGTGGCAATTTATCTTGCGTTTTTTTGGGACACAAAAAAAAAAAAGTGGAAACATAGCCTAAAGGGGTATTCTGGTGGAAAACTTTTTTTTTTTTTTTTTTTTAAATCAACTGGTGCCAGAAATTTAACAAGATTTGTAGATTACTTCTATTAAAAAATTATTATTCTTTCCAGTACTTATTAGCAGCTGTATACTACTATATCATTTTCTTTTTGAATTTCTTTTCTGTCACAACCACAGTGCTCTCTGCTGACACCTCTGTCATTTTTAGGAAATGTCCAGAGCAGCATATATCTGCTATGGGGATTTTCTCCATCTCTGGACAGTTCCTGACCTAGACAGTGTCAGCAGAGAGCACTGTGGTCATGACAGAAAAGAAATCCAAAAAGAAAAGAATTTCCTCTGTAGTATACAGCCGCTAAGAAGTGCTGGAAGGATTAAGATTTTTTTAATAGAAGTAATATGCAAATCTTTCTAGCACCAGTTGATTAAAAAAAAAAAAAAGTTTTCCACTGGAGTACCCCATTAACAAGACACTTGGAAGGCAATTGAATTCCTCCAAGGAGAATATATGGCATTATTAAATCTATTATAACTAAGAAATTGTAAAATATGCTCTTCAAGTGGGAATATAATGACAATATCAGCTCAGATATATATATATATATATATATATATATATATATATACTGTATCTTGGATTAATAACATTTCCATACATATATTACAATTATCATTTTTATATAGTACCACCACCATACACAGTGGCAGTGCCTCTCACATTTCACCATATAGTACTTAAATAATTTCAATATACAGTAAACAAATCGTAGCTTTGTGTAGCTTTGTAGGGTGCTTCTCTCCCCCACTCTAGGCCCCCATGCTCCTATTGCCCACCCTAAGCCCCTGTTCCTCCTGATACCCGTCAGAACCTGTCACTGTCTGGCCTGCTGTGTAATAGGAGCGGCTCCTGCTGATGGCGTCACAATGTGCGCCTCGACCGGCCAGACAGTGACAGCCAAGCAGCAGGAGATTGTATGGCCCGGACATGCTGAGGGTTATAGTTTTGCAACAGCTGGAGGCACTCTGGTTGGGAAACATTGGTGTGGAGGGGGGATACTATCTGGAAAAGTATTTCCCACCAGGGTGCCTCTAGATGTTGCAAAACTACAACTCCCAGCATGCTCAGACAGCCTTTAGCTGTTCGGGCATGCTGGGAGTTGTACTTTTTCAATATCCTGGTTGAGAAACACTGGTACTGAGGGCAACTCTGTTAAGCAGTGTTTCCCAACCAGAATGATGCAAAACTAAAAATCCCAGCATGCCTGGACAGCATTTAGCGATCTCGGCATGCTGGGAGTTTTAGTTTTGCAACATCCTGGTTGGAAAACACTGCTTTACAGTGTTGCCCCTCCATACCAGTTTTCTCAACCAGGATGTTGCAAAACTGCAACTCCCAGCAAGGCCAGACCGCTTTTAGATATCTGGGAGTTGTATATTAGAAACAGGGTCCTCCAGCTGTTGCTAAATTACAACTCCCATCATTCCCAGACAGCCAAAGGCTGTTTGGAAAAGATGGGGCTGTAGTTTAGCAACAGCTGGAGGCTCCCTGTTTGGAAACCCTGCTTTCTGGGTGTTCTCTTATGGGAGAGCGCCATAAATGTACTAACCAATTTTTTGTGTTTTTTTTTCCTTCTTTTTCTCATTTCAGATCCGTGTATGCAGAGGACTACTTCGGATTTGGTGGACTACGCTGATGACCGTTTTTTTTTAATTTGTTTACACATAATAAAATGGTTAACGAGGGCTTGTGGGGGAGCGTTTTCTTGGAGTAAAACTTTTTAAAATGTGTTGTGTTTTCTTTTTTACTTTTCTAGGCTTAGTAGTGGAAGCTGTCTTATAGACGGAATCCATTAGTAAACCAGGGCTTAGCATTAGCCCCAAAAACAGCTAGCACTAACCCCCAATTATTACTCCGGTACCCACGCCACAGGGGTGCTGGGAAGAGCCGATACCAACAGGCCCGAAATGTTAAAAAATAGCGCTCCTGGGCCTAGGCGGTAACAGGCTAGTGTTATTTAGGCTGGAGAGGGCCAGTAACAATGGTCCTTGCCCACCCTGGTAACGAAAGGTTATTGCTGCTTGGTTGGTATTTGGCCGAGAATGAAAATAGGGGGAACCACACACTTTTTTTTTTACATAAAATTTTTTATGCAAAAAATGTGTGTGGTTCCCCATATTTTCATTCTCAGCCAGATGCCAACCAAGCAGCAACAGCCTGGCATTACCAGGGTGGGCGAGGACTATCCCAGCCTAAATAATGCCAGCCTGTTACCGCCTAGGCTCAAGAGTGCTATTTTTGATGCTCTGGGCCTGATGGTACCATCTCTTCCTGGCACCCCTGTGGCAGTGGGTATCAGGGTAATAATTGGGGGTTAGCACTAGCTGTTTTAGGGGCTAATAGTAAGCCCTGGTTTAGTAATGGATTCCGTCTATAAGACAGCTTCCACTACTAAGCCTAGTAAAGTAAGTAAAATAAAAACCAACATGTTTTAAAAAGTTTTATTCCAAAAAAAACTTGCAATAATGCAATAAATCGGTTAGAACATTTAGGGAGAAAAAAATGATAAAAATATGTAACATACATATATATATGGGGGGGGGGTATATGAAATGAGGGGATTGGACATATCTGTGTGTGTATGTATGTCTAAGGATATATATATATATATATATATATATATATGTGTGTGTATTTATGTGTATGTATATGTGTCTATATACAATATATTTCAATTTTTTAACACAGCTGCCACGTTAGGGCAAAAAAATGTGTGACAAACTTTTGGTAGTCTGTACTTTACCATTCTTCAATCACCAACAAAATGGCTCTGCCTAGTGGAATTGAAAAAAAACTACGAATTTCCCTCCCCTTCTCTTTTTGCATACAGACACAAGAGGAAGGTGCAGACGGGCGAGGCCACATTTTGAAGCACCTCACTTGTTTTCACCAGATTCCTCATGTTAGCTCACTCTGCTGGTCAAGAGTGGGAAATATGACAAGTTATTTTTTAATTTTTCATATTTTGTGACAAATAAAAGATTTTAAAAATATTTCCAAACATATTTAAAAAAAATGTGAAAAATGTATTTAACACAACATTTGGTGACACATTCCCTTTAAGGCATTCATTGATAGCTAGGGAACAAATTTTGTATGTAGAAAAACAAGGATTTTTGTAAGTGGGCAGGGACATCAAAGAGCTAGTGGGGAGCAATAGTGAAAAACGGGTAAGATCATAGATTAATTTTATTTGAATATTAAATTAAATTGAATAAATAATGAAACATTTATGTGATGTCTGTGTGTTTTTTGTGTTATTAATGTTTTATTAATTCTGTGATGTTCGTTCTCGGATTGTAAACCTAGGGTCTAGGTTTGCGGGTTGTTGTTAAGATTTTTTGTACAATTATCATTTACTTTTCCCTATTTTGTAAGCGTCAATATAAGTGTCAGGATGCAGCTATTCTGGTATCTAAGGAAATAATAAAAGTATGAATGTTCCCTGTACCTGAAACAAAAATAAAGTTGAAACGCAACTATTATATGAACAAAAAATCATACTGTTATTATGTCCTTACATATAGTAATTATTATTATTATGATATCCTTCCTTTAGTCCTCTTCTGCATCTTTTTTGTCTTGTGGTACCCAATTGTCACGATGCCGGCTGGCAGGTAGTGGATCCTCTGTGCCAGAGAGGGATTGGCGTGGACCGTGCTAGTGGACCGGTTCTAAGCCACTACTGGTTTTCACCAGAGCCCGCCGCAAAGCGGGATGGTCTTGCTGCGGCGGTAGTGACCAGGTCGTATCCACTAGCAACGGCTCACCTCTCTGGCTGCTGAAGATAGGCGCGGTACAAGGGAGTAGGCAGAAGCAAGGTCGGACGTAGCAGAAGGTCGGGGCAGGCAGCAAGGATCGTAGTCAGGGGCAACGGCAGAAGGTCTGGAACACAGGCTTAGGAACACACAAGGAACGCTTTCTCTGGCACAATGGCAACAAGATCCGGCAAGGGAGTGCAAGGGAGGAGACTAGAAATAGCCAGGGAACAGGTGGGAACCAATTAAGCTAATTGGGCCAGGCACCAATCATTGGTGCACTGGCCCTTTAAGTCTCAGGGAGCTGGCGCGCGCGCGCCCTAGAGAGCGGAGCCGCGCGCGCCAGCACATGACCGCAGGAGACGGGAACGGGTAAGTGACCTGGGATGCGATTCGCGAGCGGGCGCGTCCCGCTGTGCGAATCGCATCCCCAACGGCCATGGCAGAGCAGCGCTCCCGGTCAGCGGGACTGACCGGGAAGCTGCAGGGAGAAAGACGCCGTGAGCGCTCCGGGGAGGAGCGGGGACCCGGAGCGCTAGGCGTAACAGTACCCCCCCCCTTAGGTCTCCCCTTTTTTTTGTCCGGTGACTGCCTCCCCTGGGATGAGGACACTGGGAAGGAATGGGTGGTTTCCTCAATGGCAGGCAGTACAGCAGGAGTAGGAATGGGGAGGGAGGGCAGAGGGCGAGACCTGGCACGGGGCAGTGTGACACCAGGACGAGGGCCATGAGGGGACACAGAGGTTTGCCTGATGGGACTGGGAGGGGGGGAGAGGCATTTCCTGAGGCAGGCAGAGTCCTTAATGACCTTAGGGGGAGCGGATACAGGAGGAACCACAGGGTCACGGCAGGGATTACTGGGAACCGGTTGAAGGCAGTCCTTGGAACAAGAGGGGCCCCAACTCTTGATCTCCCCAGTGGACCAGTCCAGGGTTGGGGAATGGTGTTGAAGCCAGGGTAGTCCAAGGAGAACTTCAGAAGAGCAATTAGGAAGGACAAAAAATATAATCTCCTCGTGATGAGGTCCGATGCACATTAGGAGGGGCTCCGTGCGGTAACGCACGGTGCAATCCAACCTGGCTCCGTTGACCGCGGAAATGTGGAGTGGCTTGACAAGACGGGTCACCGGAATGCGGAATTTATTCACAAAGGACTCCCGAATAAAATTCCCAGAAGCTCCAGAGTCCAGGCAGGCCACGGCTGAGAGGGGAGAGCTGGCTGAAGTGGAAATCCGAACAGGTACCGTGAGACGTGGAGAAGCCGACTTGGCATCAAGAGACGCCACACCCACGAGAGCTGAGTGCGAGCGTGCGTTTCCCAGACGTGGAGGACGGATTGGGCAATCCACCAAAAAATGTTCAGTACTGGCACAGTACAGACAAAGATTCTCTTCCTTACGGCGATTCCTCTCTTCCAGGGTCAGGCGAGACCGATCCACTTGCATGGCCTCCTCGGCGGGAGGCCTAGGCGCAGATTGCAGTGGAGACTGTGGGAGAGGTGTCCAGAGATCTAAGTCCTTTTCCTGGCGGAGCTCTTGATGCCTCTCAGAAAAACGCATGTCAATGCGAGTGGCTAGATGAATGAGTTCATGCAGGTTAGCAGGAGTCTCTCGTGCGGCCAGAACATCTTTAATGTTGCTGGATAGGCCTTTTTTAAAGGTCGCGCAGAGAGCCTCATTATTCCAGGATAGTTCAGAAGCAAGAGTACGGAATTGTATGGCGTACTCGCCAACGGAGGAATTACCCTGGACCAGGTTCAGCAGGGCAGTCTCAGCAGAAGAGGCTCGGGCAGGTTCCTCAAAGACACTTCGAATTTCCGAGAAGAAGGAGTGTACAGAGGCAGTGACGGGGTCATCGCGGTCCCAGAGCGGTGTGGCCCATGACAGGGCTTTTCCAGACAGAAGGCTGACTACGAAAGCCACCTTAGACCTTTCAGTAGGAAACTGATCCGACATCATCTCTAAGTGCAAGGAACATTGCGAAAGAAAGCCACGGCAAAACTTAGAGTCCCCATTAAATTTGTCCGGCAAGGACAGGCGGAGGCTAGGAGCGGCCACTCGCCGCGGAAGGGGTGCTGGAGCTGGCGGAGGAGATGGCTGTTGCTGCTGTAGCTGCGACTGTACTTGCTGTAGTTGTGACTGGAGTTGCTGTGTCATGGTGGTCAAGTACGACAGCTGGTGATCTTGTTGCGCTATCTGTTGCGACTGCTGGGCGATCTGACGAGCTTGCTGGGCGACCAGCATAGGGAGGTCAGCGACCACTGGCAGAGGAACTTCAGCGGGATCCATGGCCGGATCTACTGTCACGATGCCGGCTGGCAGGTAGTGGATCCTCTGTGCCAGAGAGGGATTGGCGTGGACCGTGCTAGTGGACCGGTTCTAAGCCACTACTGGTTTTCACCAGAGCCCGCCGCAAAGCGGGATGGTCTTGCTGCGGCGGTAGTGACCAGGTCGTATCCACTAGCAACGGCTCACCTCTCTGGCTGCTGAAGATAGGCGCGGTACAAGGGAGTAGGCAGAAGCAAGGTCGGACGTAGCAGAAGGTCGGGGCAGGCAGCAAGGATCGTAGTCAGGGGCAACGGCAGAAGGTCTGGAACACAGGCTTAGGAACACACAAGGAACGCTTTCTCTGGCACAATGGCAACAAGATCCGGCAAGGGAGTGCAAGGGAGGAGACTAGAAATAGCCAGGGAACAGGTGGGAACCAATTAAGCTAATTGGGCCAGGCACCAATCATTGGTGCACTGGCCCTTTAAGTCTCAGGGAGCTGGCGCGCGCGCGCCCTAGAGAGCGGAGCCGCGCGCGCCAGCACATGACCGCAGGAGACGGGAACGGGTAAGTGACCTGGGATGCGATTCGCGAGCGGGCGCGTCCCGCTGTGCGAATCGCATCCCCAACGGCCATGGCAGAGCAGCGCTCCCGGTCAGCGGGACTGACCGGGAAGCTGCAGGGAGAAAGACGCCGTGAGCGCTCCGGGGAGGAGCGGGGACCCGGAGCGCTAGGCGTAACACCAATGAAATTGAAAAAAGTCGTCTTTGTGAAAAACTGGCAAAGGAGCAAAAAAGACATTTTCCACACAAAGGTAAAAATGCCAGAAAAAAATGCAGTAAAACTCAGTGGCTGATAAAAAATACATTTGTGGGTTGAAATATAGATATTTTGTAACTACAGGGAATACATTTTTGAACATTTTTTTGCACCCTGATAAAACAATGTCCACTAGCGCTTTAATATGGTTGTGCAGGGGATATGCCTACTGCTGCCTTACTATACATACAGATCCCTGATTCCCGTACCCTGTTAGCTCTTCAGTATTATAAACAATATAGTTGGTACTATATAGGACTTTTAATGTACTCTTATTACACAGCGAGCGTATCTTACTACAATGTTGTTTCTGTACCCGTACAATCCGATCTATTACCGAATGTAGCTTTCCAATTGATGTACAGTCAGTTCTTGCTGAAGAGGTGCTCTGAGAAGTCCCAGCGGTAATGGGAGACTGCCCTGTCGTGCTGCCTGATGGTATTTGGCGGCCTGCAGTGACGGCACTATGGATGCCGGTAAGTCCCAAAATTCTTATGACGCATTTCGGAAACAAGTGTGGTATCCTTCGGGATAGAATAGGTCTTACCTACTTTTCATGTCCTTGAGCGGGGCATTCATGAGACTTATGGAGCATGTGTTTCAGCCTCCTATATTCATGAAACTTATGGAGAGTGTGCTTCCGCCTCCTATATTTATGAAACTTATGGAGGGTGTGCTTCCGCCTCCTATATTTATGAAACTTATGGAGAGTGTGCTTCCGCCTCCTATTTAAACCATGCGGAATCAGTGTGTTTAAGTTAAAAATCCACTTTGATTCAGCTTGTGCTAGTTGGGCAATAGAATTACCCCCCTCTCCAATGTGGGGTAATTTTCTCCAATCCCAAAAAATGTGAGCCTCCGATGGTTTTGTTGTGCTTTTCTTTAAAGTATAAAGACAGGGGTTAACCCTCAAATCCCCTTTGTATGTCACACAGATGTTCTCCTATTCGAACATTAAGCTGTCTTTCTTCGAGATCCTCCGGCGTCTTCTGTATCTTCTCCAGGGTCCGGGCCTCGCTTTCCAGCGTCGTTATTACGTCACTACGCACGCCGTGCCGGCGCAGCAGCGTAATAGCGTCATCAGAAAGCGAGGCCCGGACCCTGCAGAAGATGCGGAAGAAGCCGGAGGATCCAGAAGAAGACTCCGGAGCAGCGGGACAGCATCGGGAGCCCCTGGGACAGCATCGGGAGCGGTGAGGACGCGGTCCGGAGCGGCGGGGACAGGTGAGTATAACTTCCTATACTTTACATTACACAGATCCCTCAACATATGATGGATTTGACAAACGATGGGTCGTTTATAACGAATTACCATCGTATGTTGAGGGACCACTGTATAGTCCTCCTTTTCCGTGCAATTTCAGCGTAATTTCATGAACTGACTATGTGGTATATGAGTAAGCCATATTGGCTCGAATTTTTTTGGATGTGAGGGACACCCCCTGTCTTGATACTTTAAAGAAAAGCACAACAAATCCATCCAAGGTTCGAATTTTTTGGGATTGGAGAAAATTACCAATTGGAGAGGGGGCAATTATATTGCCCAATTTTCCCAAGCTGAATCTAAATGGATTCCGCACGGTTTAACCTCTTGGGGACACAGGGCGTACAGGTATGCCCTGCATCCCCGATCCTTAATGACTGTGGGAATTCCGGTCCCCGCCGCTCGCTGGGCAGGGACCGTGATGCCTGCTGAAATCATTACTACGATCTGCGTCGATTCTGTGTCATATGGGTCTCCAGTGTCCTGGAAAATAAGGGGGATTGGAGCTGTCCAAGACAGCCCCAAACCCCCCGAAGGGATAGGAGTAAGGTGGCAGGGGTGCCACAACTCCTATCTCTGCTATTGGTCTTCAGAACCGACTGACCAATAGCAGATCTGGGGCGGGGGGTTAAAGTTCGGTTCCCCCAGTCTGCCCACCCAAGGCAGTCCAGGCAGAGAGGGGGAACTGTGCTAAGAGCGGCGGCGGAGACCCTTACCAGCTGCGGGCGCCGATCGGCAGTGGGCGGCAATCCTCCTCTGTGTGCGGCAGTGGAAATCCTGCAACTGACGGGAGCCAAGAGGTGAGTTGTTGCCTTGCAACATCTGGTGGGTCACAGTTTGGAGACCACTATACAGTGGTTGTGACGGATCCTAGAGTCCCCCTACCTACTTGGATGGACTTTAGGACATCACTATTTGTACCCCTCAGTTGATGTTGTCCAGTGACATAAAGCTCAGAGTTAAAATACTTTTATTAACTGTTTTCATACACTTTCTGCACACGGTTCACTTTCTGTGCACAATACACCTTTTTGCACATGGTCTGCCTTTTGCACACTGTCGACCTTTTGGACACTGTCCACCTCCTTTACACAATACACCTTTTGCACACGGTCCACTTTTTGCACACGGTTCACCTTTTGTACAATACACTAATTCTACACATGCTTCTCCTTTTTGCACACAGTCCAACTTCTGCACACCTCCACCTTTTGCACTCAAGGCACTGTATAGGGGGAGCCCAACACCTTTATTGGATTATTTCCCAGACTCACTGTCACCTGTATTGTCTTTACTGACCCTTCCCCCTGTGATGTCCTTCCTATAAAAGAAGACACTTGTTCCACAATAAAGAGTTCTGATTTTATACCTGAAGACTGGTGTTGCCTGGTTCTTTGGGTACAAGGATGCAATGATCTCTAGTTCTGCCTGGGGATATTGCCTGTGATATGCTGGGGCTTGTTATTCCGAAGGAGAAGTCACTTTTGGCGGAGTCAGTCCATCACAGTGGTCTCTAAACTGTAGCCCTCCAGATGTTGCAAAACTACGACTCCCAGCATGCCCAGACAGCTGTTTGCTGTTTGGGCATGCTGAGATTTGTAGTTTTGCAAGATTTGGAGGAGTACAGTTTGAAGATCACTGTGCAGTGGTCTCTAAATTGTACCCCTCCAAATCTTGCAAAGCTACAACTCCCAGCATGCAAGAACAGCAAACGGCTGTCTCGACACGCTGGGAGTTGTAGTTGCGTGCCTCCAGCTGTTGCATAACTACCTTGCCTTGCAACATCTGGAGGGTCACAGTTTGGAGACCACTATACAGTGGTCTCTAAACTGTAGCCCTCCTGATGTTGCAAAACTACAACTCCCACTATGCCCACACAGCAGTTTGCTGTTTGCACATGCTGGAATTTGTAGTTTTGCAACATCTACGAGGCCGCTGTTTGGAGATCACTGTGTGGTGGTCTCTAAACTGTACCCCTCCAAATCTTGCAAAACTACAACTCCCAGCATGCACAAACAGCAAATGGCTGTCTCGGCATGCTGGTAGTTGTAGTTGCGTGCCTCCAGCTGTTGCATGACTACATCTCCCAGCATGCCCTTTGACGATCAGTACATGCTGGGAGTTGTAGTTTGCATCAGCCAGAGGCACACTTGGTGAAAAATAACAGTAACAGAACCTAACTCAAGGTTTTCCAACCAGTGTGCCTCCAGCTGTTGCAAAAGTACAACTCCCAGCATGCATGGTCTGTCAGTGCATGCTGGGAGTTGTCATTTTGCAACAGCTGGAGGTTTCTTCCCCCCCCCCCCCCCCCCCCCCAATGTACAGGGAACAATCACACGGGCGGGTGTTCACAGTGAGTCTCCTGCTTCAAGTTTGAGCTGTGGCAAATTTTCCGCCGCACCATAAACACCCGCCCGTTTGAATGTACCCCAAAGACACTACATTAACACAAAATAAAGGATAAAATACTACATATGCACACACGTACATTGTCCACCCCCCCCCAATAAAAATGAAAGAGGCAGTGTTTACAAAATGGAGCCTCCAGCTGTTGCAAAACATCAACTCCCAGCATTTCCGGACAGGCACTGACTGTCCAGGCATGCTGGGAGTTTAGCAACAGCTGGAGGCACCCTGTTTGGGATTCACTGGCATAGAATATTTTTGGTAGTGGAGGCAATAGTAACGCTTGCATTCGAGTCCATCCCTATGCAAATCCCTAATTTAGGCCTCAAATGCGCATAGCGCTCTCTCACTTTGGAGCCCTGTCATATTTTAAGGAAACAGTTTAGGGCCACATATTGGGTATTTCCGTACTAGGGAGAAATTGCGTTACAAATTTTTTATTTTTTTTTCTCCTTTTACCCCTTAGGAAAGTTGGGGTATATACTAGCATGTTAGTGTAAAAAAAATTACACTACATGCTGGTGTTGCCCTATACTTTTGATTTTCACAAGAGGTAAAGGGAAAAATTTGTAATGCAATTTCTCCTGAGTACGGAAATACCCCATATGTGGACGTAAAATGCTCTGCGGGTGCACAACATGGCTCGGGAGTGAGAGCGCACTATGTACATTTGAGGCCTAAATTGGTGATTTCCACAGGGGTGGCTGATTTTACAGCGGTTCTGACATAAAGGCAAGAAAAGAAATACCCACGTGTGACCCCATTATGGAAGCTACACCCCTCATGGAACTTAACAAGTGATATAGTGAGCCTTAACACCCCACAGGTGTTTGATGAATTTTTGTTAAAGTTGGATGGGAAAATGAAAAAAAAAATTCACTAAATTCTGGTGTTACCCTTAATTTTTCATTTTCACAAGGGAAAATAGGAAGAAAGCCCCTCAAAATGTGTAACCCCATTTCTTCTGAGTAAGAACATACCCCAAATGTGGATCAGTGATGTCGCGAACATAACATTTTTGGTTTGCGAACTGGGAACGCGAACGTCTGCAAATGTTCGCGAACTGGCGAACCGGTCGAACCGCCATTGACTTCAATGGGTAGGCGGATTTTAAAACCCACAGGGACTCTTTCTGGCCACAATAGTGATTTAAAAGTTGTTTCAAGGGGACTAACACCTGGACTGTGGCGTGCCGGAGTGGGATCCATGGCAAAACTCCCATGGAAAATTACATAGTTGATGCAAAGTCTGGTTTTAATTCATAAAGGGCATAAATCACCGAATTATTCCTAAATGGTTTGGAATAATGTGCTTTAGCCCCCTTTAGGCAGCACATAGAGCCCCCCAGTTAGGCATCACATAGTTAGATTCCCCCCTTTAGACAGCACATAGATTCCCCCATGTTATTCAGCACATAGTTAGAGCTCCCCTTTAGGCAGCACATAAGATTCCCCCATATTAGGCAGCACATAGTTAGAGCCTCCCTTTAGGCAGCACATAGTTAGATCCCCCCTTTAGGCATCACATAGTTAAATTCCCCCTTTAGGCAGCACATAGATACCCCCATGTTAGGCAGCACATAGTTAGAGCTCCCCTTTAGGCAGCACATAAGATTCCCCCATATTAGGCAGCACATAGTGGGATTTGAACAAGGCCCCAGCGCTGCAAGGCATCAGTGCTAACCTCTGAGCCACCATGCTACCCTTAACATATATCTAATATCCACGGTTGCAAAAATGGACAGAGATGTCAGCAGAGAGTACCAGAAAAATTAGGCATGTACGCATGCCTGAAAAATGTGGTATTGTTGCAGCCGCTTCTGTAGCAGCAGCCATAAAAATTGCAGCACCATAACAATTGCAGCAGCAGAGGCCAGAAAAATTAGGCATGTACACATGGATGAAAAATTGGGTATTGTCGCAGCCGCATCTGTAGCAGCAGCCAGAAAAATTGCAGCACCAGAAAAAGTGCAGTAGCAGAGGCCAGAAAAATTAGGCATGTACACCTGGCTGGAAAATTTTGTATTGTCGCAGCTGTAGCAGCGGCCGTAAAAATTGCAGCACCATAACAAGTGCAGCAGCAGAGGCCAGAAAAATTAGGCATGTACACATGGATGAAAAATTGGGTATTGTCGCAGCCGCAGCTGTAGCAGCAGCCAGAAAAATTGTAGCACCACAACAAGTGCAGCAGCAGAGGCCAGAAAAATTAGGCATGTACACCTGGCTGGAAAATTTGGTATTGTCGTAGCCGCTGCTCTAGCAGCAGCCTGAAAAATTTCTGTTTGTTTTGCCAGGCAGAAAGTGCCCTAAAACTAGTTGAACCCTAGTTGGCGGCGGATAAGTCACGCAAGTCACCCGGCATTCAGAGTTCAAATACATCAGTGTGTGGACCATTTTTAGGCCAAGGCAGGTCATCTGATCAGGCCTTGTTCAGTCCAATGTATCGCCCAGTGTCAGTCCCTTCGGGATCCATCCCTCATTCATCTTAAGAAAGGTGAGGTAATCCAGACTTTTTTGACCAAGGCGTCTCCTCTTCTCAGTGACAATACCTCCTGCTGCACTGAAGGTCCTTTCTGACAGGACACTTGAAGCGGGACAGGCCAGAAGTTTGAGCGCAAATTGGGATTGCTCAGGCCACAGGTCAAGCCGGCACACCCAGTAGTCAAGGGGTTCATCGCTCCTCAGAGGGCTGATATCTGCGGTTAAGGCCAGGTAGTCTGCTACCTGTCGGTCAAGTCGTTTTCTGATGGTGGACCCCGAAGGGCTGTGGCGATGTGTAGGACTTAAAAAGCTCTGCATGTCCTCCATCAACAGCATGTCTGTACAGCTTCCTGTCCTTGCCGGCGTGTTCGTGGGAGGAGGAGGAGGATTACTTTCACCTCTTCCCCTGTTAGATCCCTGTTGTGCTGTGATATGACCCTTATACGCTGTGTACAGCATACTTCTTAATTTATTTTGGACCTGCTGAATCCTTTCCGCCTCGCTGTAATGCGGTAACATGTCAGGCACTTTATGTTTATACCGGGCGTCTAGTAGCGTGGACACCCAGTACAGGTCATTCTTCTTCATCCTTTTTATACGAGGGTCCTTCAACAGGCACTACAGCATGAAAGACCCCATTTGCACAAGGACGGATGCCGAGTTACTCATGTCCCGTTCCTCGTCCTCAGTGATGTCAGGGAAGGTATAATCTTCTTCCCCACAGCCACGTACAACACCACGGGAACCAAATAGGTGACAAGGAGCACCCTGGGATGCCTGCTGTGGTTGGTCTTCCTCCTCCTCTTCAAAGCCACATTCCTCCTCTGACTCCTCTTCCTCACAATCCTCTTCCAGCGTTTCCGCAGGTCCAGCAAGCGATGCTGATAAGGCTGTTTCTGGTGGTGATGGTGTCCACAACTCTTCCTCTTCACGCTCATCTACTGCCTGATCCAGCACTCTTCGCAGGGCACGCTCCAGGAAGAAAATAAACGGTATGATGTCGCTGATGGTGCCTTCGGTGCGACTGACCAGGTTTGTCACCTCCTCAAAAGGACGCATGAGCCTACAGGCATTGCTCATAAGCCTCCAGTAACGTGGCAAACAAATTCCCAGCTCCGCAGATGATGTCCTAGCACCCCGGTCATACAAATATTCGTTGACGGCTTTTTCTTGTTGGAGCAGGCGGTCGAACATTAGGAGTGTTGAATTCCAATGTGTCGGGCTGTCGCAAATCAAGCGCCTCACTGGCATGTTGTTTCACCTGACAAATGCACCATGGCCGTGTAGGAACGCTTGAAATGGCCACACACCTTCCTGGACTGCTTCAGGACTTCCTGTAAACCTGGGTACTTGAGCACAAAGCGTTGTACAATCAGATTACACACATGTGCCTTGCACGGCACATGTGTCAACTTGCCCAACCTCAATGCTGCCAACAAATTTGTTCCGTTGTCACAAACCACCTTGCCGATCTCCAGTTGGTGCGGAGTCAGACACTGGTCCACCTGTGCGTTCAGGGCCGACAGGAGCGCTGGTGCGGTGTGACTCTCCACTTTGAGGCAAGTCAACCCCAAGCTGGCGTGACACTGCCGTATCCGGGATGTGGAATAGCACCCGGGGAGCTGGGGGGGGGGGTTGCCGGTGATGTGGAGCAAGACGCAGCAGTGGAAGAGGACTCAGCCGAGAATGTTATGGAAGAGGATGGAGTAGGAGGAGTAGAGGAGGTGGCAGCAGGCTTGCCTGCAAGTTGTGGCAGTGTCACCAACTCCTCTGCAGAGCCACGCATTCCATGCTTGGCAGCCGTCGCCAGGTTTACCCAATGCGCAGTGTAGGTGATATACCTGCCCTGGCCATGCTTTGCAGACCAGGTATCAGTGGTCAGATGGACCCTTGCCCCTACACTGTGTGCCAGACATGCCATAATTTCCTTTTGCACAATGGAGTAAAGGTTGGGGATTGCCTTTTGTGCAAAAATTTTTCGTCAGGGTACCTTCCACTGCGGTGTCCCAATGGCTACAAATTTTTTAAAGGCCTCAGACTCCACCAGCTTGTTTGGTAAAAGCTGGCAGGCTAGCAGTTCTGACAAGCCAGCTGTCAGACGCCGAGTTAGGGGGTGACTTTGAGACATTGTCATCTTATGCTCAAACATCTCCTTGACAGACACCTGACTGTGGGCAGATGAGCAGGAACTGCTCAAGGTGAGAGACGGAGTGGCGGATGGTTGAGAGGGGGCAAGGAGGGCAGCAGTGGTTGACCTGGCTGTAGATGCTGGACCAGGAGGAGGATGGCTTTGACTTTGTGTGCTGCTTGTACTGACGTGTTGATCCCATAGGCGTTTGTGATGTGACATCATTTGCCTTCGCAAAGCAGTTGTGCCTAGGTGGGTGTTGGACTTCCCACGACTCAGTTTCTTCTGGCACAGGTTGCAAATGACCGCGCTGTTGTCATAGGCAGACACACAAAAAAATGCCACACTGCTGAGCTCTGCGATGACGGCATTCTGGTGGTGGCAACAGCATGCGTTGATTGGCGTCCCGTCTGGCTGACCCCGGGTGCCGGTGCATGTTGTCTGACTGTGCCACTAGCTCCTTGCGACGACCTCCCCCTGCTTCCAACTCGTCTCCTCCTCCTCTCTGTCTCCCCGACTGAACTTTCCCCCTCTTCTTCTCTTATAGCGGGCACCCACGTGGCATCCACGGACACATCATCATCATCAACACCTTCACCGCTATCTGACACCTCAAGAAAGGAAGCAGCAGCGGGTACAACATCATCATCACACCGTACGTCCATGTGTGTAATGCTGCCTGACTGAGACATATCCCTGTTAACTACATCCTCTGGCAATAATGGTTGTGCATCACTCATGTCTTCAAACTGATGTGTAAATAACTCCTCTGACGGATCAAGTAAAGCTGCTGTGGTGCTAGTGTAGGTGGTGGCGGCAGGCGGGCAAGTGGTAGCATGAGAGGAGGAGAAGGACGGTGTGTCAAGGTTCCGAGCGGAAGCTTTAGTAGTAGATTGGGTGTCTTGTGATAGCCAGTCAACGAAGTCATCAGAACTTTGGGGGTTCAGGGTACGTGGCCTCTGAACACTGGCCATTCTAGGGCCAAGGGATATCCCAGCACCACGACGGCCCCTGCGGGGTGGCCTTCCTCTGCCTGTCATTTTTTTGGTTAAATTTACACAAGTGTCACACCTAATGTGATTTGCACTAGGGTGACACAATTTGCCCTGCAGGCAAGAAAAATGGCAACTGTGACGTGAACTAACAGTGACGGCTGATTTTATTTAACAGCCAAAAAAGTTTTTTTATTTTTTATTTGCACAACTGTCGCACCTAATGTGATTTGCACTAGGGTGACACAAATTGCCCTGCAGGCAGGAAAAATGGCAACTGTGACGTGAACTAACAGTGAGGGCTGATTTTATTTAACAGCCAAAAAAGTTATTTTTTTTTTAATTTGTGCAACTGTCGCACCTAATGTGATTTGCACTAGGGTGACACAATTTGCCCTGCAGGCAGGAAAAATGGCAACTGTGACGTGAACTAACAGTGACGGCTGATTTTATTTAACAGCCATAAAAGGTATTTTTTTTAATTTGCTCAACTGTCGCACCTAATGTGATTTGCACTAGGGTAACACAATTTGCCCTGCAGGCAGGAAAAATGGCAACTGTGATGTGAACTAACAGTGACGGCTGATTTTATTTAACAGCCAAAAAAGGTATTTTTTTTTTAATTTGCGCAACTGTCACACCTAATGTGATTTGCATTAGGGTGACACAATTTGTCCTGCAGGCAGGAAAAATGGCAACTGTGACGTGAACTAACAGTGACGGCTGATTTTATTTAACAGCCAAAAAAGGTATTTTTTTTTAATTTGCGCAACTGTCACACCTAATGTGATTTGCACTAGGGTGACACAATTTGCCCTGCAGGCAGGAAAAATGGCAACTGTGACGTGAACTAACAGTGACGGCTGATTTTATTTAACAGCCAAAAAAGGTATTTTTTTTTAATTTGCGCAACTGTCACACCTAATGTGATTTGCATTAGGGTGACACAATTTGCCCTGCAGGCAGGAAAAATGGCAACTGTGACGTGAACTAACAGTGACGGCTGATTTTATTTAACGGTCAAAAAAGGTATTTTTTTTAAATTTGCGCAACTGTCACACCTAATGTGATTTGCACTTGGGTGACACAATTTGCCCTGCAGGCAGGAAAAATGGCAACTGTGACGGGAACTAACAGTGACGGCTGATTTTATTTAACAGCCAAAAAGTTTTTTTTTTTTAATTCGTACAACTGTCACACCTAAGGTGATTTGCACTAGTGTGACAATGAGCAAAAAAACTTGCCAGCGGAGTTCCCCTTTTATACAGTGGTCCCCAACCAGGGTGCCTCCAGCTGTTGCAAAACACACGGACTGATATATTTCAGCCCTTTGAATACTGTAGTAGTTAGTTGCTTGAAGGAACTTAAGTTTGATTCTGGAGTAACCCTTTTAACCAGCGGTTCCCTCCCAACCAGGGTGCCTCCAGCTGTTGCAAGACTAACGGACTGATGTCTTTCAGCCCTTTGAATACTGTAGTAGATAGTTGCTTGAAGGAACTTAAGTTTGATTCTGGAGTACCAATTTTAACCAGTGGTTCCCTCCCAACCAGGGTGCCTCCAGCTGTTGCAAGACTAACGGACTGATTTTCTGGAGTACCAATTTTAACCAGTAGTTCCCTCCCAACCAGGGTGCCTCCAGCTGTTGCAAGACGAACGTACTGATATCTTTCAGCCCTTTTAAAGGGGTTCTCCCTTGTTTATGCAGTTTTTTGTTATTATGTTTGTGTGTTATGTGTGTATAAGTATGTGTTTTTTTATGTGTGTTGTGATTATGTATATATATATTTTCTTACCTTTTGTGAAGATCCGGAAGCTGGCCCCTTTCTCTTACAGCGGCTTGCTGTGTAACCTCGGCCTCCGCCATGTTGTGTTCGGTAAGTGGGATGTCGGGGGTGTGTTCTTGCTTCTGTCCTTCCTTTCTTCTGACGTCCGAGGGGAATCTTTTCTTCCTGTTTCTTCCGTGGCTCAGCGACGAATCTGCGGCCTCTTCCTGCCCATGCGCAGGTAGTTTTTTTTTTTTTATCAATAAAGTTTTTTTTGTCTAATTGACAAACTGTCTGCGCATGCGCGAGTACGCAAGTGCTACGCTAACAGCGTAGCGTAGGTTAGGGCTACGCTAATAGCGTAGCTTCGCGCAAGCGCAGACAGTTTGTCAATTAGACAGAAAAAACTTTATTGGTAAAAAAACAAACAAACAACCTGCGCATGGGCCAGAAAAGGCTGCAGATTCCTCGCTGAGCTACGGAAGAAGCAGGAAATAAAAGATTCACCTCGGACGTCAGAAGATAGGAAGGACAGAAGCAAGAACACACCCCCGACATCCCACTTACCGAACACAACATGGCGGAGGCCGAGGTTACACAGCAAGCCGCTGGAAGAAAAAGGGGCCAGCTTCCTGATCTTCACAAAAGGTAAGAAAATACATATATACATAATCACAACACACATAAAAAAGTACATACTTATACACACATAACACACGAACATAATAACAAAAAACAGTATAAACAAGGGAGAACCCCTTTAATACTGTAGTAGATAGTTGCTTGAAGGAACTTAAGTTTGATTCTGGAGTACCCCTTTTAACCAGCGGTTCCCTCCCAATCAGGACTGATATCTTTCAGCCCTAAAAAGGGCTTTTTTGGGTGCTGTCCTTAAAGCAGATGGTACACTAGTGCTTTAGAAGTAAACTGGACCCTGAATACACCACCTAGCAGCAACCTAGCTATCGCTTTCCCTATACAGCAGGAGCAGCTTCTCTAACCCTCCACTTCCTAAGCCTGCAGCATGCTGAATGAGGCTAAAATGGCATCCGTGCAAGAGGTAGGAGGGTCTGGAAGGGAGGGACTGATGCTGATTGGCTGTAATGTGTTTGCTGACTCTGACTCACAGGGTCAAAGTTTACTGCAATGTTAAAGTATAGGGGGCGGATCGAACTTCACATATGTTCGCCCGGCGATGCAAACGCGTACATGCGAAATTTGCCGGGAACTGTTTGCAAACAATTTGCGACATCTCTAATGTGGATTTAAAGTGCTCTGTGGGCACACTACAATGTTCATAAGAGAAGGAGCGCCATTGGGTTTTTGGAGAGAAAATTTGTCCGGAATTGAAGGCCACGTGTGTTTACAGAGCCCCCATGATGCCAGAACAATGGACCCCACATGTGACACCATTTTGGAAACTTCACCCCTCACGCAATGTTATAAGGGGTACAGTGAGCATTTATGCCCCACAGGTGTCTGACATATTTTTGGAACAGTGGTCCGTGAAAATGAAAAATTTTATTTTTCATTTGCACAGCCCACTGTTCCAAAGATCTGTCAAACGCCAGTGGGGTGTAAATGCTCACTGCACCCCTTATTAAATTCAAAGAGGGGTGTAGTTTCTAAAATGGGGTCACATGTGGGGGGGGGTCCACGGTTCTGGCACCATGGGGGCTTTGTAAACGCACATGGCCCCGACTTCCATTCCAACCAAATTCTCTCTCCAAAAGCTCAATAGCGCTCCTCCTCTTCTGAGCATTGTAGTTCACCTGCAGAGCACTTTACATCCAAATATGGGGTATTTCCATACTCTGAAGAAATGGTGTTACAAATTTTGGGGGGCATTTTCTCCTATTAATTACCCCTTGTAAAAATGTAAAATTTGGGGAAAAAACAGCATTTTAGTGAAAAAAATTAATTTCATTTACACATCAGACTTTAACAAAAAGTCGTCAAACACCTGTAAGGTGTTAAGGCTCACTGTACCAGTTGTTACATGCCTTGAGGGGTGTAGTTTCCAAAATAATATGCCATGTGGTTTATTTTTTTGCTGTTCTGGCACCATAGGGGCTTCCTAAATGTGACATGCCCCCAAAAACCTTTTCAGCCAAATTTGCTTTTCAAAAGCCAGATGTGACTCCTTCTCTTCTGAGCATTGTAGTGCGACAGCAGAGGACTTGACGTCCACACATGGGGTGTTTCCATACTCAGAAGAAGTGGGGTTACACATTTTGGGGTGTATTTTCTCCTATTACCAATTGTAAATGGGGAAAAAACTGTATTTTAGTAAAAAAAAAATCATTTACACATTCGACTTTAATGAAAAGTCGTGAAACACATGTGGGGTGTTAAGGCTCACTGTACCCCTTGTTACATTCCTTGAGGGGTGAAGTTTTCAAATTAGTATGCCATGCGGAGTTTTTTTTTTTTTTTTTTTTTGCTGTTCTGGCACCATAGGGGATTCCTAAATGCGACATGTCCCCCAAAAACCATTTTAGCAAAATTCACTCTCCAAAATCCCATTGTCGCTCCTTCCCTTCTGAGCCCTCTACTGCGCCCGCAGAGCATTTTACATCCACATATGAGGTATTTCCTTACTTGAGAGAAATTGGGTTACAAATTTTGGGGGGATTTCTCTCCATTTATCCCATGTAAAAATAAAAAAAATGGCTCTACAAGAGCATGAGTGTAAAAAATTTTGAATTTTCTCCTCCAATTTGCTGCTATTCCTGTGAAACACCTAAAGGGTTAACACATTTTCTGAATGTCATTTTGAATACTTTGAGGGGTGCAGTTTCTATAATGGGGTCCTTTAGGGTGTATTTCTCACAGAAAGGCCCCTCAAATTAACTTCAAACTTAACATAACTTTTTTTAACATTTTGAAAATTGCTGCTATACTTTGAAGCCCTATAATGTCTTCAAAAAAGTAAAACCATGTCAACTTTATGATGCCAAAATGAAGTAGACATATTGGGGGAGATTTATCAAAACCTGTCCAGAGGAAAAGTTGCCCAGTTGCCCATAGCAACCAATCAGATCCCTTCTTTCATTTTCAACAAGGCCTCTGCAACATGAAAGAAGGAATCTGATTGGTTGCTATGGGCAACTGGGCGACTTTTCCTCTGGACAGGTTTTGATAAATCTCCCCCATTGTGTATGTGAGTCAATAGATCATTTATTTGGAATGTCCGTTTTCTTTACAAGCAGAGAGTTTCAAAGTTAGAAAAATTCAAAATTTTCTAAATTTTCATGAGATTTTTCACCAAGAAAGGATGCAAGTAACGACGAAAATTTACTACTATGTTAAAGTAGAATATGTCCCGAAAAAACTATCTTGGAATCAGTATAAAAGGTAAAGCATCCCAGAGTTATTAATGCATAAAGTGATAGTGGCCAGAATTGCAAAAAAAGGGCTGAGTCCTTAAGGTGAAAATGGGCTGAGTCCCTAAGCGGTTAAATTAGGAATTCAAACTATTTGGTTTCCTGTAACAAACCATCCAATGAAAATACTATACATAGAAGTACACTCTCCATAAGTTTCATAAATATAGGAGGCGGAAGCACACTCTCCATAAGTTTCATAAATATAGGAGGCAGAAGTACACTCTCCATAAGTTTCATAAATATAGGAGGCGGAAGCACACCCTCCATAAGTTTCATAAATATAGGAGGCGGAAGCACACTCTCCATAAGTTTCATAAATATAGGAGGCGGAAGCACACTCTCCATAAGTTTCATAAATATAGGAGGCGGAAGCACACTCTCCATAAGTTTCATAAATATAGGAGGCAGAAGTACACGCTCCATAAGTCTCATGAATGCCCCACTTGAGGACATGTAAAGGAGGTAAGACCTATTCTATCCCAGTCGAAGGAAACCGCATTTGTTTCCGAAATGCTTCGGAAGGAATTATGGGACTTACCGGCATTCATAGTGCCATCAATGCAGGCCGCCAAATACCATCAGGCAGCACCACGAGCGGGGAGACATATGGTTGAGATGCCACAGGTCGGGATAGTCTCCCGTTACTCCTGGGACTTCTCAGAGCACCTCTTCAGCAAGAACTGACTGTACATCAATTGGAAAGCTACATTAGGTAACAGGATTGTACAAGTACAGAAAAAACATTGTAGTAAGATACACTGTATAATAAGAGTACATTAAAAGTCCTATAGCGCCAACTATATTGTTTATAATATTTTTCTGCACCCTGTTGTTGCTGTAACCTTTTGTACATTATCATAAAAAGAAATGCAGTTGTCATCATTATCACTTATTTTATGTCAATCCAGGTCACACAGCTAAAACCCAATGGTGCTCTGTTACATATTAATAGTGTTGGAAAGTTGAGTTGAATAGCAATTTCCTCAAGCAAAATAGGAGAAGAAAGGCACTGACAAAGGGTTAAAATCAAGTTTTATACCGCATTAGGTAGTTGGGTGACTGTCCTTTCGTGTGAAAATTTGCTTCTTTTAGGGTGCGTTCACATGCTAGTAACTAGCAACGGGAAACCCGCTGCGAGTTACACTACTATTCATTTGAATGGGTCCGCGGACAGTCCGCAAATCTGACACTATTGCGGACTGTTGTGGACCCATTTAAATCAATGGTAGCGTAACTCGCAGCGGGATTCCTGCACCCGCTGCTAGTAATAGCCTGTGAACGCACCCTTAGGCTGTAGAGGAAGCAGATTGCCCAGCTAACTCCTGCTTTGTAAAACTGTGCATCTACAATTACAATTATTGGTGAGTGCCTTTACTCTTCTCATAGTTTTTTCCATTGTATTGTATTTTGTCATTGGACTCCAGACCTTTAACTCCTTAACGACCAAGCCCATGTTGACCTTAATGACCAGGCCAATTTTATTTTTGCATTTTCGTTTTTTCCTTCTCGCATTCTAAAAATCATAACTCTTTTATATTTTCATCCACAGACTAGTATAAGGGCTTTTTTTTTTGCACCAGTTGTCCTTTGTAATGACATCACTCATTTTACCATAAAATGTATGTTTAAAAATGTATAAATGTATAAAAAAAAAAATACTATTTGCGTGGGGAAATTAAAAAGAAAAACGCAATTTTGCTAATTTTGGAAGGTTTCATTTTCACGATTTTCACAATTTACAGTAAAAATGATGTGTTCTTTATTCCATGGGTCAACTACGATTAAAATGATAGCCATGATTATATACTTTTCTATTATTGTTGCACTTAAAAAGAATCGCAAACTTTATAACCAAATTAATAACTTAAAAATCCCTCTATGTTAACGGCCTATAACTTTTTCATTTTTCCATATCAGCAGTGATATGAGGGCTCATTTTTTGCACCTTGATCTGTACTTTTTATTGATACCACATTTCTGTATATACAACTTTTATTAAAAAAAATTATAATTTTTTTAAAATAAAATGTGATAAAAAAAAAAGCAGCAATTTTGGGCTTTTTTTTTTTTTTTTTTACCTTCACGACGTTCACTGTGTGGGATCATTAACATTATATTTTAATATTTTGGACATTTATGCATGCGTCGATACCAAATTTGTTTATACATATTTTTTTTTACTCTTTTTGGTGGATAAAATGGGAAGAAATAGACATTTTCCATTTTTATTGGGGGGAGGGGATTTTTCAAATTTTTTTTACTTCTTTTTTTACTCTTTAATAGTCCCCATAGGGGACTATTTATAGCAATCAGTTGATTGCTAATACTGTTCAGTGCTATGCATAGCACTTATCAGTGTTATCGGCAATCTTCTGCTCTGGTCTGCTCGATCTCAGACCAGAGCAGAAGAAGCCGGGAAGGCAGCGGAGGCAGGTGAGGGGACCTCCATCCGCCATGTTAGTCAATCTGATCCCCGTGGGCCATGCCGCCAGCGATCAGATCAGCTTCAAATGTAGCCGCGCTGCCACAGATGCCATGATCTGTATTGATCATGGCATCTGAGGGGTTAATGGCAGACATTCCTGCGATCGTGGATGTCGACCATTACCGGCGGGTCCCTGGCTGATATCAGCAGCCGGGACCTGCCGCACATGATCAGATCATCGCTCCAGTGCTCACAGTCATGTACAGGACATAAATGTATGCCCTGGTGCGCTAAGTACCACCGCATCAGGATGTACATTTACGTCCATGGTTGTTAAGGGGTTAAGAAGCCAAAGCCCACTAGCTCTCTATGCAGTAACAAATGAGAATTATTTGTAATAAACTGTACATACAATAATAAATGTAATACTGTGATCAAATCAGGTAGGTTAGTAAATTACAATTGCACTACCAACACAGCAATTGCCTCATTATATACTTTAGTACAATACAATGTAAAAGAAAAACAAAAAATGTACAAACCAAACAAATTAAAAGAAAGAATTAAAGGTGCACATAAAGTTATTTATTTTCCGCTATGGTTATTTAATTTCCGCTAGTGTTCGTTGCTTATTCCAACATCTATTGATAACATGCCATTGTCACATGCAAAAATTACATATGCATGTTTAATATCGCTGTCCTGGGGAAAAAAGGGACTTAATTGGGGACTATACTATTGATATGGTTATATACATCACCAGCTTATTAGGCTTCAAAGTCACACATGGCCAGTGAGTTATTGATATTTAATATGCATATCTAATACTGAGAGGTGGCAAAAGCAATGGCAAATTGCTATAGTGAAAATGAAGCTACTATGTGTGCATTTACCCTTTTTGCTTCTGGTTGATTTGTTTATTTATTTAATATAGTGGTATGTTAGGGGTACTCCACTGTAAAACATTTTTTACAAATCAACTGGTGTCAGAAAGTTAAACAGATTTGTAAATGACTTCTATAAAAAAAAAATGTAATCCTTCCAGTACTTATCAGCTGCTGTATACTACAGAGGAAGTTCTTTTCTTTTTGAATTTCCTTTCTAGTCTGACCACAGTGCTCTCCGCTGACACTCTTTTTTTTATTATAAAAGTACAAAACTTATACAAAAACACAAAACAAGCTTAACCAGCTATAACATAAATAAGAAATACACTGGTCCAAAGAACAAAAACAAAACCCTGCCTAACCGGCCAGCCCAGCTTTACAAAAACCTAAAATATGCCAACCCACCTAACCGAACCACACTCACACGCATACCAAAAATGAACATAAAAATAGCGCTTGGCTTATCAAAATATGAAAATAAAATTTTGTACTACCTGGCTACAACTCAAAACCATCCATATTCGGGAAACACAAAAAAAAAAAAAAAAAAAATTACAAAAGCACAACTTGGCTTAGCAAAATATAAACATAAAATTTAGCACTACCTGGCTACAAAAAAAAAAAAAATTTTTTTTATAAAATAAACAACGTAACAACATGATAAAATCAAGTAAACCACGTAACATAATAACTGGTCCGACTGCCATGACTACTGTAATGCTGTAATATAGAAACAAAATGAAAACAATATATAAACAATATACATACAAAATCACATGAACATAAAAATATAGTATTTAACTAAAAAAAAAATATAGATACACTAAAGAAAACCTACAAAAACAATAGAAAACCCTACCAAAATCCCTACACTAAAACTGTACCCACTCCCACACCACCCCTCCTGCACATGGGTCAGAGTCCATACCGTTCGTACACAAAGTCCTGTCCCTAACTGACCCATGTCAGGTCCCCAAAAGAAAAGCAAAACACCACCACCCACAAATACACCCTCCCCACCTAGCACTCCTCCCAACCAACTTACACACAAACTTATACACACTAACATATACACACTAAACCAAAGCTACCTTAGGCCCAAGTTTGGTCGCCTGTAAGCCCTTCATACCATATCAACTTAAAACAAAACAAAAAGCTAGCGTGTGCATGCATTAGCCCACCACCAGGAAGAAGGATGGCAGACTTGATACATCAAAATAATTTTAAACTCTTTCCCTAACTCCCCCCTACAATTTTCCCTAATTCTATCCCTCCATTAAAACTGACCCTGCTCTCACCCTATCACTGTCCCTATAACACTGCCCCTAACCAAAATAAAGGTACTCTACCTAAAAAGGTCTAGTACCTAGGGCACATCAAAAGAAAAACCTCTCCACAGGAGAGAAGCCCTACTGGTACCAAGACTGCCATACTCCAAAGACCTGATCTTCCCGAGGTCACCGGTGATGTTCCTACAGACCTCCACCTCGGAGAGGATTTTCTGTTGGGTCGACACTAAACACTGTGCGTTCCACGTGTAGTACCTAACCACTAAACTAACTAAGAATAAAGTGCCCCGATCTCGGCCACCCAGGTTCCTGAATGCCCCATAAGCCCACTCCGGATAGGTTAGGCCGGCAAGTTGACTCCAGCCAATGGAAGCGCCCACCCTGTTGTAAACCCCTATATTAAAGGGACAATGAAGCAGGAAGTGGTCCATGCTTTCCAGCGTGTCCCCGCACTCTTCTCGGGGACATCCCCGGTCATCAGAGTTCCTGCACTTCAGGTTGTCCCTTACATATAGCTTCCCCTGAAAGCAGCGCCAGGCCAAGTCCCAAAACTTCTGGGGGATCCTTTTCATGTTTAAAAGGTACAACCCCACCCTCAAATCCCGACCTGGGCAGTCCCTGAGCGCCAGAGGCTTCTGGAAATGGGTCAACAGAACCCGTTTGTCAAGGAACTGCCTTGACTGGGTCCTGATCTCCCACACTCCCAGACCCCACCGACGTATCGCCTTCAGAGTCGGGGTAGCATAAGCCGGAAGATATCCATGGGGCGTGCGGAGGTCCTTCACTCGCCCTCCTCTCTCCCATTCCTGGAAGAAAGGCCGAAACCATTCCCTGCAGGAGAGTACCCACGGAGGAGCCCTCTCTTTCCAGAGGTTTGCGATGTTAGCTTTCAAGAAGGTGTTCGTAAAGAACACCACAGGGTTTACCATAGATAAACCCCCTAGTCTCCTCGTGTGGTACGTAACCTCCCTCCTGACTAGGTTCATCCTGTTCCCCCATAACAGTTGGAAAAACAGGCTGTAGATCCTAGTGTAGTAAGCCTCTGGTAAGATACATACACTGCCCAGATAGATAAACAAAGGGAGCAGGTACGATTTGATCAGGTGTACCCTTTCCCTGAGGGTCATAGACCAACCCTTCCACTGGTCCACCTTCTGAGCGGCATCCTGTAGCTTACCGTCCCAGTTTTTGGTGGGATAATCATCCTGGCCGAATGTGATGCCTAAGACTTTTGCTGATTCTTGGGGCCCTGGAAGGGTGTCCGGGAGATCAAACGTGGGATCCCCCCCTCCCAGCCAGAGACTCTCACACTTATCCCGGTTGATCTTGGACCCGGATGCCTCCGAGTAGCGGTCCACCTCCGACATCACCACATCGACCTCCTCCTGTGAGGAGACGAAAATAGTGACATCGTCAGCGTACGCCACCACTCTCTGGGTGACATCCAGCTCCGCCAGACTCATCCCGACTCCCGCCAACGGCCCACAATCTACCCTCCGGACGAAGGGATCGACTGCGAACACGTATAAAAGCGGGCTCAAAGGACAACCCTGACGGACTCCGGACCCCACCTCAAAAGAGCGGCCAGACCAACCGTTCACCAGCGGGAAACTCTCTGCCCCTGCATACAAGATCTTAAGCCAATTAACAAAAGTACTCGGTAAGCCATATCTCAGGAGGACGGACCAGAGGTACTCGTGGTTCACCCGATCAAACGCCTTGGCCTGATCCAGGGACAGCAAGTACCCCTTCCAGAAACCCGCACTACTCCGCTCCACTGCCTCCCTGACACTAAGGACAGCACTTAAGGTGCTTCGGCCTGGAACAGAGCAGTGCTGAGTCCCCGAAAGGAGCCGGGGTGCAAACTTCACCAGCCGATTAAACAGTATCTTGGCCAGAAGCTTCCTGTCCGTATTGAGAAGAGCTATGGGCCTCCAATTCTCAATCCGGCTAGGATCTTTACCCTTTGACAGTAGAATCAGGGCTGACCTCCTCATTGACTTTGGTAGAGTGCCCGAGGAGAGACACTCATTGAATACCTCAGTCAAGAGGGGAGCTAAAGACTCCTTAAAGGTCCTGTACCACTCGGATGTTAAGCCATCCGGACCTGGCGACTTCTTAGGGGCAAGCCCCTCGATCGCCAGTCTCACTTCCTCTTCCCTGATTTCTTCTGCCAAAACATCAAGAGAGGGGTCTACCCCTGGCTCAGGAATGGTTTCAGCCAGGAAAGCCGACATCCTGTCTCGATCTAGATCCTTCCTTCCCAAGAGGTGCGAGTAGAAGGATCTGACGACCTCCAAGATCCCTGATCTGGACCGATTCAGAGATCCCGTACTATCAATCAGTCCTGAAATGACTTTACTACTCACTGACATCTTACAGTTTCTGTAAGGGTCGGGCGAGCGGTACTTCCCGAAATCCCTCTCAAAAACCAAAGATGCGTGCCTATCGTACTGACACCTCATCAGCAAGGATTTCACTCTGGAGATATCCTCTCGGCTACCTCCAGTCGAGACGAGAAGCTCGAGTTTCCTCCTCAGACCCTGATACAAGCGATACCTGTTCAGGGACCTGAGGCTCGAGAGCTGGCGGAAGAACCCCGCAACCCGCTTCTTGAATATCTCCCACCACTCCAGCTTATTACTACAAAGATCCAGTAAAGGTACCTGACTCTGAAGAAAATCCTCAAAGGACTGTCTTACCTCCGCTTCCTCCAGGAGGGACGAATTCAGCTTCCAATAACCTTTTCCCATCCGGGGGGTCTCTGAAACATTCAGGGAAAACAAAATCATACAGTGATCGGAGAACTCCACCTCAACCACGGACACTGCGGAAGAGACGGCTTCCTCCTTCAAATAAAACCTATCTATTCTAGACCTGCGACTACCTTGATGATAGGTGAAACCCGCGTGGCCCGAGGGGCTCCGGATGTGGGCATCCTCTAGGCGAGCTTCTCTAGTTATGCTAATCAGTGCCACACTATCGCAAGTCAGCGGACCATTGGAGCCTCTCCTATCTTGGGACCTCGTGACATTATTGAAGTCCCCTCCAAAGATCACCTGCCGACTCGTAAAAAGAAAGGGCTTAATCCTCATAAAGAGATCTTTACGGCCCCGCTTAGTTTGCGGGGCGTAGATGTTAATGAGTCGGAGCTCCTGTCCCTTCATGAAGACATCTAAGATCAGGCACCTCCCCATTTCTAATTCAATAACCCGTCGGCATTCAACAGGAGCGGTAAAAAGGACCGCCACCCCACTATACGACTCAGCCGCAAGAGACCAGTGGGAGGGGCCGCGCCCCCACTCTCTCCTGGCTTTTACCAGGGAGGCTAGATCTGACAACCTGGTCTCCTGCAGATACAAAATGTCGGCTTCAACACGGCCGAGAAAATCAAAGGCTGCAAATCTAGCCGTATCCGACTTTATGCTGGCACAATTAATAGATGCCAGCGTCAATGGGGTGAGTGCCGCCATACAGGGTGATTGAATTAGATGGCCTCACCCTTTATTTCTTTTTCCCCTTCTTTTTAGCCCCCTCATCCCCCGAAGATGACGAAAGGGCAGGACCACTCTTACATCTTTTTTTAGACTCCGATTGGTCCATAAGGTCCCCGTGTCCGTCCGGCCCCGGTCTAGCCCTGCCCTCTGAGGAAGGTGCCTCAACAGGACAGGGCCCAGTTCCCCCCAGAGGCTCTTTCTCCCGAGGCACCCCGCCCTCACCTTCCCCCTCCAAGGAGGGGGAGGAGATGGTATCGAGGACGAGGTACCGGTTTGACAGGTCAATCAGAGGGGGGGCAGCCAGGCTTCCGCTTTGGACCTGGCCCGTAGTACCAGGAGCTTCAGAGGGCTCTGACCTCTTCTTTCTCCCTTTCCTTTTGCCCTTTTCTTTCTTTTTGGGCCTCACCCCACTCTCCTCATCCACACTTTCATAGTGGGAGGAATCGGAAGGGTCGGCCATATTGCTTTCCTCTCTGTGAAGTCTCCTGATCTCCTCATCCAGCACATTCTCCACCAGGGCTTCAACAGTTACAGGGCCAGCTTCAGGAGCAGGGACTGAAGCTACCCCCGCCACCTGGGCACTCTCCAGCTCCCTACTCCTTCTACGATTTTCCTCCCGCCTTAGTTTGGCAGGGCCCTTTTTCCTCCTCACTAGCCCTGTTGCGCCCCCATCCCTGCCCGTACCCTCCCCAGCCGAGGCAACTTCACAGCTCTCCTCAGCTGGAGCGGCCGCTGCATGGGCGAAGGCGCTAGGACAACGGCTGAAAGGGTGTCCGAGGACACCACACAGGTGGCACCGGATCTGCCGACAGGATGCGGCCAGATGACCCACCCCACCACACAAAGCGCAGACCTGCACAGTACAGGCTGCGCTAAAGTGGGTGGGGCTGCCACACCTGTGACAGACCTTAGGCTGCCCCTGGTAGAAGACCTGGATCCTATCACGTCCAAGGAAGGCGGCTGACGGAATGTGGGCAACCGTACTCCCTGAACGCTTGAGTTTGACGGAAAACGTCCAGGCCCCGGACCAGATCCCGTGCTCATCCAAGTTTTTCTTGGGCATGTCCGTCACATCCCCATACCGTCCAAGCCAGGTCATGATATCATAACAAGAAAGTGACTCGTTACGGGTCAAAACGGTCACCTTCTTGACAGCATTCTGACGGGAAATCGCCTTTACGGCGAACTCCCGCCAGCCGGGCTCGTTTTTTGCAACTTCGTAGTTTGACCAGAAGAGTTCGAGACCCTCTGGCCGAACGAAACTGACATCAAACTCACACGAACCGTAGGGGTGGATCAGGGCAAAGATGTCACATGCCCTGAATTCCATCTGGAGGAGGAGCTCAACCACTTTAGCGCGAGGCGGGCACGCATCCTCGCCCCTCCAAATCAGACGGACCACATTCCTACGGTTATTGTCCTGCCCAGTTGTCGGGAGGGACCAGACCACCTCCCCATTCCGCTCTCGGAAAGCCCCCAAACCGTGCCTCTCTATCCAGAAAGACAGGTCGACCTCACCCCTCCCCTCTACCTGGATCGACCTGTCGCCCCTACGCAGAGCCTCCAGGAGGCGCTGTTGCAAGTGGCCTCCAGAGCCGGCCGGAGACGGGGACCCCCCTGTATCCCCGGCAGCGACATTAGCATAACTTCTAGGAGCAGTCACTACCGGGGGGGCAGCCGGACCAGACCCAGACCCATCAGTACAGCCACGCACACCACTACTCCCATCTTTATTCCCATCCATACCAGACTTCCCATTCTTACCACTACTACTCCCACCATCATTCACTCCACTTACACTCCCCACATCCACACCTCTACTACACTCAGCATTCTCACATCCTCCACTCTTTTCCTGCCTAATGGATTCTGGGCTGGCTGGGACCTGTAGTACTGCTGGTCTTAATATGGTTTTCTGTGCTGGGGTCGATGCTGCTGCTGCCGGGGTCGACACTGATGACTCCTCCTCCATGTGCGATGACACGTCCTGAGTCTGGGGCTGCCCCTCAAAGCGCACCCCAGCTCCTCCCACAGCGCCATCGCTTGGTTTGCCTAACCACACAGGCTCTGCAGGGGATATCGGTGCCCGGACACTCCCCCCCCTCACAGAGGAGTGCCCCGCAGCACCCACAGAACACACAGTACTCGGGGGACCGCCCCCCGAGCACACAGACACTCCGCTCTCCGCCACCGGTGCCCGGACACTCCCCCCCCCTCACAGGGGAGTGCCCCGCAGCACCGGTAATGCCCACAGTTCTCGGGGAACTGCCCCCCGAGCACACAGCAGCAAAACTCGCCTCTGGCACTGGGACACGCCCCCCGCCACCCTGGGGCGGCCCTGCAGTGCCAGAGCTGCCCACCATGAGCCCATCCTTCCCCTCCCTACCGGCAGGATGGGTGTGCTTTACAGCTATTGCGTCCGCAGCCTTTTCTGACGCCATGCTGTACCCCCCATGCTGGCTCCGTTCCACTACAGAAACGGAGTCTGGCAGTCTGGGGGGCCCAGCAGCCTGAACCAGCTTTGCAGCTGGCCCTGACTGCTGGAAAGGGACAAACATGTACTTTACTGTCACCTGAGTCTTCTGCTTCTTACGCTTTACTGCCACATCATCGCACTGGTCATCTCCAAAGGTAAAGTTCTGGAGGTGGGCTGGGGACTCCTGCATAACAATCGCCCTCAGTAATCCCCCAGCCTCACTCTCCAGTTCATCCTCCTCGCTCTCACTTAATGGAAGCGCCACCTGGGCTGGCTCTATGTAGCTGTCCTGGGTGTTATAGGGAGTAGCTACAGGCAAGACATCCATTTCCACCACTTCTGCTCTTTCTCCCACATTCTCCTTCTTCTTTATGCCTTCACCATCCACACTTTCTTCACCGCCACTACTCTCCCCATCATCCACCTCCACCTTACCTGGGGATTTCATGGCGGCAAACCGGTTGTTGTTCTGAAGCTTCTCCTTGAAGAGACCGCTCCCCTCCAAGATCTCTGCTCTCCTCTCCTCCAGTTGCACAATCTCAGCCTTCAGTGCTGAGATCTTTCTTCTTAGCTCTGGTCTGCTCTTTTTGGGCGCAGTGTTCACCAGATTCTGAGCCCCTTGCAGATCTTGTCTGGCCAACTTCAGCTCCTTGCCACAGCGATCATATTCAGCAAACCGTGCGGCCATGCGGGAGCAGTAGGTGGCGCTGGACTCCTTGGGCCCTCTCTCTGCCCACAACTCCACACTTCTTCTTCTTGCTTTTCTTTCACCAGTCCTCTGGCTGGCAACCGTTGCCGGGGGTGCAGAGCCTGCATTGCTGCAGACTCTGCCAGATCTTCTCCCCCGGCCGGAATGGCTGTTGCTGTTTGCTCTCCACCCCCCGCCAGCCTTGAAGAACGGGAGGTGGAGGCCCTGGGCTCCATGCAGGGAGGCTCTCCCCAGGAGCCTGACACACTCCTGGGAAGGCGGATGGATCACCTGCTCTGGTCTGATCTGCTGGAAGTTTGTGGAGCTCAACAAGGGACACACCCGCACGCTGCTCACACTGAACTGTTGTGTTCACAGGATGTGCTCTCTGCTGACACCTCTGTCCATGTCAGGAACTGTCCAGAGCTGGATAGGTTTTCTATGGGGATTTGCTCCTACTCTGGACAGAGGTGTCAGCTGAGAGCACTGTGGTCAGACAGAAAGGAAATTCAAAGAGAAAATAACTTCCTGTGGAGCATATAGCAGCTGATAAGTACTGGAAGGATTAAGATTTAGTTTTAATAGAAGTAATTTATTAATCTGTTTAACTTTCTAGCACCAGTTGATTTGTAAAAAAAATTTTTTTCCAGTGGAGTACCCCTTTAATTAACTGTGTTATGTATAGTGATGCACAAAATAATTCCTTACCATGTGTGCATCTATCAGCCATTAAAAAGGTGGAAACATTTAGACAACCATAAGATGTACAGAACATACCAATTTTTGGGGTCTCTGTTTCAATAGTCCCAACAAATGCTTCCTCAGAGGCTTTCACTTCATCATTGCCATTTATTTCTTCTTCATACGTATATTCTTCTATCTCTCTTTCAGCATATTCTGCTGTTTCTTCTGTAGATTTAATCTCCAGATCTTCGTAGGTCACACTTTAAAAATATCCAGATAGTTTTTTTTAATTATTTTATTTACAGAACGTTCTTTAGATGAGTGACTAGAATATAATCACCAATACTGCATAGAAGTGACTAGAGATGAGCGAACTTACCGTAAATTCGATTCGTCACGAACTTCTCGGCTCGGCAGTTGATGACTTATTCTGCATAAATTAGTTCAGCTTTCAGGTGCTCCCGTGGGCTGGAAAAGGTGGATACAGTCCTAGGAAAGAGTCTCCTAGGACTGTATCCACCTTTTCCAGCCCACCGGAGCACCTGAAAACTGAACTAATTTATGCAGGATAAGTCATCAACTGCCGAGCCGAGAAGTTCGTGACGAATCGAATTTACTGTAAGTTCGCTCATCTCTAGAAGTGACACAAAATTATATATCACACAATTTCCTTTATTGTACTTGTACCTTGTATTATTGATATATGCAAAGTTAATTCAAAATGAGAGCGCCTATTTAGATATTGGACTTTTGTTCTGCACTCATGAAAAAGATGTTGCACTTGATGTTCATCCATGATCAAAGGCATGGCAAGTAACCATGGGGCCTCATAGCGTAAATTAGTCTTATGATTAGTCTCCATAATTTACAGAACTAAAGCATGGTGATGTCATAGTAAAGGGGTAGTTCACATAGTGATGTCACAGTACAGGAATAATGTACATACTGATGTCCAAGATAATGCTTACAAAGATGTAGAACAGGAATAATATTCACAGTCATATTACAGCCTAGGTACAATGCACACAGTAATGTAAAACGGAGATAATGTACACAGTGATGTCACAGTATATGGATAAAGCACAGGGTGATGTCACAACATTGGCATAATGCACATAATGATGTCAGAGTACATAATATTCTGTACATATTGCTATCCCATTACAGAGTTTATAACCACATCTGTAATGTTGCAATGCAGGAATTATGTAATCTGTGATATTACATGCTGGTATAATGGACACATTATGTCACAGTACAAGAATACTGTAGTAATGTAACACCACAGGAACAGGAATGCTACAGAGAAGGGATAATGCACATAGTATGGTAACCATGATGCTAGACAGCAAACCTCACAATGGGGCACACTTTATATTTTCGGCATTATCTTACATACTGTAATCAATATCTGATTGGAAATGCCACGCTAAGTTGTAAGACCCCAAAAGATAAACAATAGCAAAAAAATTATTTTTCAAAAGAAAGCAAATTGTAGTTGTATTTTGACCACATCCCAGCCACAGGTTAACACACATCGCGATCAAGCTTTCATGTGTGTGTAATGAAGTGGGAGACCGCCGGGTGCTATGCAGAGATTGCGGAGGTCCCAGCGGCAGGACTACCGCGATCAGACATCCTATGCCCTAACCTTTGGATGGGGGATAAGATGCCTAGCGGCAGGGTACCCCTTTAACCATACCATGTGTCCTTTACTAGTAAGCACATAACAGTCTGCACCATTCCATGCAACAAACTCCAAAGTATACTACTTAAATAGAAAAAAACAATGCCACTTTATTTGGGCTTTTGTGCAGTGCAGTAAAATACTGGGCCCCAAAATTTCTGACGGCAGCCTTTCCCCCACTGACCAGCTGTTCGTCACTCACACATTAAATCCCACAAATAAAAGAAAGGTCTAAATGTCCTATTACTCACCTTTCTATTATAGAGAAATCAGAATCCCCACGACCTTCACATTCTCCTTGAAAATCTGGAGATGGGTAGGTGTTCAATTCATCTATAGAAAATATTCACAGAAATCTACAGATTAGGAATACTGGATGAAACACAGCACGGAATTGCTTCATTATATTTAAAAGCTAAATTCTTTTTACCTTGTGGTTTATAATCTGGGCAGTTTGATAATTCATCACTTAGTTCTACCATACAATTGTAAAAAATGTAGACCAACTCAGCGGCGTAGCGTGGGTTGTCAGCACCCGGGGCAAGGCAAGTAATTTGCGCCCCCTAACCCGTGGATTTTAGCACTCGAGTCTCTTCCACTAGATTAGTTAAAAAAAAACTTACCCCATAAGCACATGTATTGTTTGTTATGAAAATACTGATAAATAAATTAAAGGTTGCTAGACCCACTGGCTTACATCAACTTATGTTGAGCTGGAGCAGCTACATATGGATCGAAATCTGTCTCGTCACTGTTGAACCAACCAAACTTCAATCCATCTGGTCAGCTCAACATGCCAGTCTTGACCTGCAGACCGGGAACATCCCAAAGAAACTTCAGTTTTGGAGATGCTCTGCTAGCACTACACAGCCAGCCCACTGAGCCCAGTACTACTCCAGTCAGTCCTGACTCCTGTCACTCGTGACTCCTACCTTTTTTTTCACCGGCTGTCCCGGACCCGATCACATCAGTCAGCAGGCTAGGTTTTCTCCTCCAGGTCCTCCTAGGTTTTCCTCCTGCAGCGTCTGTCACCACTGGCTCCCTCTCTCCTCTCTGGCCTGTGTCACCTGCCTACCGCCGCTGCCAGCTTCTTCTTGCTGCTGCCTGGGCTGGTCTGGTGTGCTTCTCTCCCATGCTCAGCACTGCGCTAGGCGGCCGCTGCACTGTCCCTCCCCCAGATAGTCCCCCGCTCTCTCTTCACACCCACCGCACGCCTGGCACACCCCCCCCCCCCTCCACAGTGGGCGGCGACACGGCAGCTCGGATCGGATTCGCACAGCCAGCACTGCAGAGAGAGTGAGTGAGCCAGGCAGGGGCAGAGAGCTGTGAGTGCGAGCGCGCCCCCCCAGATGTTGCACCCGGTGCGGCCGCCCCCCCTGCACCCCCCACGCTACACCACTGGTCGCAAAGGACATAATAGAGATTGCCAGTTTAGTTGATTAAGAAAAAAAGAAGTTACGGGGGGATTGTATATAACATTTTATTTCAGGCTTTATTTCACAATGTCTTCTACTTAAAAATAAGCTGTCACCCTCCCATAGGCTTGCATTGAGGGGGCGGAGCGTGACGTCACACGGGGCAGGGCCGTGAAGTCACAATGCTCCGGCCCCGTGATCGACAGTAATCAGACCCGGAGCGAACACGCTCTGGGACTGATTTTAACGTGGTGCGGCGTGCAAGATCACGGGGATCCCCAGCAGCAGGACACCCCGTGATCAGGCATCTTATCCCCTATCCTTTGGATAGGGGATAAGATGTCTAAGCGCCGGAGTACCCCTTTAAGCCTAAAAAAAAGCATTGGAATAAGGACACCCAAGGCTTACCAAATGTTACAAAATAAAAGCAATTATACTGACCACAGGTCCTCTGTAAAACTTAGATACCAGACATTATTTGTAACAAAATCTCCCAAATGTTTTCAATTTAGTATGCAAAATCAGTGACATCACCAGCCTGTAGCAGCACATCAAAAATATACAAAAAATATCCAATTTCTCTAGATTTTCCTAAGAAATGGAGTGTGGACTTTACTAAAGGTGAAATACAGATATATTAAAAAGGAATGTATCAACTAGATTTATGTTAGTGTGTAGGGAGGGGAGGCTAAGTTCTGACAATCATATATTGTGAAAGACTTAATCTTTTCTTATGTATATATTGGTGTCACTTTTCACTGTCACCCTGTATGTAATAAGAAGGAGGCTTCTGAAAAGGTTTTCTCTACATAAAAGGATGATTCAGTTATTTACTAGGCCTTGTGGCCATAATGAAAACTGAAAGATTTAAGGATATATTTATCATATACATAGCACCTTTTGTACAATTTGTTTTGGTGCTCCTACAACCGATCATAAGATCTAGACACGGCTTTATTCCTCCAGTCTGGGGGGAGATTTATCAAAACCTGTCCAGAGTAAAAGTTGTTGAGTTGCCCATAGCAACCAATCAGATCACTTCTTTCATTTTTAAAAATGCCTCTGAAAAATGAAAGAAGCCATCTGATTGGTTGCTATGGGCAACTCAGCAACTTTTACTCTGGATAGGTTTTGATAAATCTCCCCCCAAGACCTTTTACAATTCAAATGAACAAAACATAGATTCTACCTACTAACAAATATCTGCAGCGCTATTCCTTACTAAATAAAAAATGGTGTACTTACGGTTCAGAAGGTTAATAAATGCATGACTGAATCTCTCGGCATAAAAAAGTTCAGGTCTTGACATAGTAAGCAAGTGCAATGCATGCTGATCTTGGGGGGAGCTAGAAAGCTCAGCAAGTTCACTGTGATTTATGTCTTTTCCAAAGGCCAACACAAATAGTGTAAATTTTTCACACTTGGCTTTTCGAGATATTTCTTTCAATTTTTCTCTGTCCCAGCTACTTGTTCTGCTACTGAGGACTGTAAAAATGACTTTGTGCCTTCTTGCGTTAGAAGTTTTCCTAAAAATGTTCTCTATAGCCCATTGGATAGAGTAACCCATAGCTGATGGGCCTTCAAGCTGTGTAACAGCTTCTTCAATGTGCCTCTTCATTATATTTCTGTCATTGTAGGAATCCAGCCCAAACTCTTCTTTAACAGGGCTCACATTTCTGTTTGGCATGAAGTTGGGCTTAGCCTGTTGAATCAGAGCCACTCTTGCCCCTGTGTCTGGTGCTTTAGGCTGTGGCGAGACTACCAGATGGTCAAGCATTGTGCTCACAAAGTCTTTTGCCTTCAAAAAGTCATCACTTCTCACAGTACGAGAACTGTCAAGGATAAAAACTATGTCCATGTCTATCTCAGTAGGAGGGGTAGGGTCCAGTTCACACTCTTCATCTGGGTTGCATTTGTCTGGTAATACAATTGAAAATTGAAGCACTTACAATTATGTTGAAACATTATACATGTTTGAAAGAAAAGATGGCACAATGAAAAATAAAAACAGATGCATGACGCACTTTTTATTCACAGTTCGCAGTGCACGTTACGTGTTTTTAAGCTTCTCATGATATTTAGTTAAATTGGTTTACTGAGAAATTAAAGTTCTGAAATAAGTTAAACAAAAATTTAGGATATGTCTAAATGTAATATAGTTGCATATGTGGCTATACGTTCAATATGTACATCCATGTTTTAAACTAGAATACACAGCATATGTGGTTTAAAAAAAATATATAGTTGAATATACACGTTGACTGTACTAGGTGTTACTACAGTTTATTTAAATTAAAATAAAAACCTATTCTATTACTTTCTAAGTTATCTTTTTGTTTCAGTCCTTTACCATTTTGAGATAAACAAAATATGCTGGTAACATGTATTAGTTTTAAGGTAAGGCTGCTTGGCTCAAAAGATTGCCTAGCCTTCATACAATTGAATTGACTTCTCAACTGTGAGCTAAAGGCCCTACTAAATGGAGGCCTATAAATCGATACTGATTTATTGCGAAAAAACAGAGGTATGCAGGCTCCCTAATAAAGGTCAAGGCCACCTGGTTGCACTGATCTGTGTTTTGGGGTTGTCCTGTATGTCTATCTGCAACATCGGTGTTGGCTATGAATGTATTATTTGGTAGTTTGTAGATTTTACCAGCTATGCTTTTAGTTAAGAAGGTAATTGATTTCCTGGGTATCTGTTAAACTCAGTTTGTAGTTTATAGAGTAAGACATTGCTATGTGTTTCATCCTCTGATCAAAGACGATTCCATACTTGAAGGGAGGCTTGTGAGACTGGTCAGAACCACAGGTGGAAGGGGGTGGTAGTGACTTCTGGTAACTGTATGATCCTCTGTGTGCTGTGGTATGATTGCTTGCTAGGATCAACGCTAAGGTTAGGTTCACATACAGATTTTGTCCAGCCAAAGTTTCTGAGTGTACTCAGCGCCAACTGAATCAGTAGGCACTAGGACCACGTGGACATTGCCGTCCTCATGGATGTCAAAGTCTGTGAATCGAATTCCCGCTGAAGCAAGCTCATTCTTTTGTTAGCGGAATTTTAGCATCAGAATAATTGCAGCTAAAATTCATGTGCACTATGTAGTGGAATCCGGTTGCCAGCAAGTGGATTCTGCTTTGAAATTCCACCTGAAAATTCTGTAGTGTGAACCTAGCCTAATGAGTGCCTTGTAGGATTTTAAGGGGTGTGCACAGTCTTTTCTTGGAGCTTTTTGCAAGTCAGCCCAGGAAGAGTACTGAGGGCTCATGTCTCCAATATTCAATTGGACTATTAACATCCACAGGACTGTTTGTACTATTGGACTTAGGTACCTAGGGAAGGGTAATTATGCCCAAGGCTCAACTGTGTTGTGTTTGCTGATTTAGAATGAATAAATTCCAATTTATTTAATTGAACAATTGAAGGATCCTTGCAACAAGAGTATAAATTGTCTATCCTCCCGTGACACCTGTGTAATAGGCCTAGCATACATCCAATTACCAAGCATATTCTATGGTTGCCTTAACATCATTGTTAAATATATACATATACATTCAAGTCTGTCATTTGCAGACCAAGGGACCAATTTCCCAGTGGCACAGGGGAAATAGTAGTGAAATTCCTCTAACAGTAAAACTTAACCTTTATTGATTATTAAAGGAGATCTGTAGTGCTCTGAACTAGGGGATAAGTTTTTGATCACGGGGGGTCCGAGCACTGCCCCCCCCCCCCCCCCCGTGATCTCCTGTACGGGGCCACGGCAATGTACAGGAAAGTGGGCGTACCGTCCCCACATGACGCAGCAGCCAGCACACCCCTCCATGAATCCCATAGAGCGTCCCCGTACAGGAGATCGCGGTGACCCCAGTGCTCAGACCCCCACGATCTAAAACGTATCCCCTATCCTTCGGATAGGGGATAAAGTTCAGAGCACTACAAATCTCCTTTAACCAAAAACTGGTACCCTTGAAAGTATTTTAAAATCCCACTGCCTTATCTTTCCAAAGTTTCAATAGGGTCATATAAGAATCTATCATGAAGATGGGGTAGGTCCCGCATAAAGTGACTTGTGCTGTAATAATATTATACTGTACCACAATTAATGGTTACTCAAACAAAACAACCTGGGTCGCCATGTTGGTAGTCACCCTCCAATTTACAGAATAATGGTAGCAAACTCTGTTACCCCATGGTCAGACAGATATATTCCATACAAAAGTATGTGATTGATAGCTGTGTAAATAGACAATTACCACAACAGGAATGTCCTTTTGCATAGCACTACATGGAGTCACTCCACCTTACTCTAAGTGAAACAGTTATAGTATAATAATGAAATAAGAGGAATCTGCAAAGTTCCTTTCCTCAATTTGAAAACCTCTGGATTTGCAGGTAGCCCCAGCTTTCTCAAGGGCATAAGCAGAAAGTGTGATCACTCCGCAATGAGGGAATTTACCACCTCACATGGGGGTTGACTCAGAATGTTGTTAATTATTAAAAGTATACCCTTTACTGATCCCCGCCTTACTGGTCGCTACTTCCTAGTCCATTTCAGCATAGACTATAGACTACTAAAGCTAACCAATGGCTGTTGGTGGTCATTAGTATGAATAGGGTTGGCCTTTACCAGTCATATGTCAGTGCTTTGAGGGACCAGAAAGTTACTTGGTCAAATGCCTGTGTTATTTTACAATAGTTTGTTCTAAGAGTACTTAGCATGTAGCAATGTTTTATATTTTTCTATATCATAATCTAAATGGAAATGGAAAGAAATAGCATTTGGCTACTTTCTTACCATAGCAGAGTGTGCAATGTGAAATGACTTCTAGTCTTTGGTCTTGCAATCTCTTCCATACAAAGAGCTGGGCTCTTCTGCTTTCATCCACCTATTTAGCAATAAACATAAAGAGACTGGAATCATTATAGGTATTTGAATAAAAAAAAATGTATTGCAACTGCCTGCTGATATTGTAAATACAGACGGTAACAAATCTATTTGGCATCCGTGAAGAAGGTTAAGAGGATATGAAAGTAAACATTGTAAAATCCAATAGTTCTCATGGAAACATTTACATAATGGAGTCAATAAATGCAAATGTGATACCTATAAAATAAACAGAACAGCTGCTTTAATTTATTATTCAGTTTCTCTTGTATTGTACTATCAAAATGTTACAAAGTTATAACATCATGTTTTTCATTAATCTAACAAAAAATCACTTTTGCTTTCATAGACTGGTCCCGTCAATTCTCTCAATAAGGTTTTCTTGATGCCGTGCAGTGGTAGTGTCATGTTTAGCTCTCTGGCCGCACACGCTGGCCGTGAGCACATGGCCCTGTCTCCTGCTCCCACCGGCAGGGCTGGGATTTGCATCGTGGGACGCGCCCGCATGCGAATCCTAGCCCGTCACACACCACCTGCTCCTCCTGCACTCTCCTCAGCTTCTGTGCTCCGGCGCATGTGTCCCCATCCCTTAGGGCACGCACGTGCTGGAGCTCTGGAATTTAAAGGGCCAGTGCGCCCATTAATTAACTCCTGTGCTCACTTAATAAATTCCTCCACCTCCCACACTTCCCTGCCGGATTTTTGTTGCCCTAGTGCCTAAGAGAAAGCATTCCAGAGTATTACCTTGCCCTGTATCGTACCCTTGTTCTGTGACCAGACCTTGCTCCTTTGCCGCCTGCCTACCGACCACCTGCTACATCCCTGATTTCACTACTCTGCCGCCTGCCCTGACCTCCTGCTTTCCTGACCACGACTTGCCTCATCCTGCCTGTGCCTGGAGTTTCCACAGCTGCCTGTGTGGTCGAGCCGTGCCTGGGGTAGTGACCTGGGTGCCACCTGCTGCAGCAAGTTCATCCCGCTTTGCGGCGGGATCTGGTGAAAACCAGCGGCACCTTAGACTCCGCTCCCTGGTATGGTCCGTGTCATCTGCCACACAGGTCCAGCGGATCCACTACCACCTGTGTCCTGTTTAATGAAACCTATGTGTTACAGTAAGATCCGGCCATGGATCCTGCTGATGAACCTCTGCCAGACGTCTCGGACCTTCCCTTCATTGTGTTACGTCAGTCACAGCTGTTGTCCCGACAAGCGCAGCAACTTTCACAATTGTCTGCTATGATGCAACAACTTAAAGCCATGCAGCAACAGCAGCAGCAGCCGTAACCTGCTCCAGTGTCTCCACTTGTTCCTGCAGCGTCTTCTGGCTCCAAGTTATGCTTACCTCTACCTTGTAAATATGACAGTGATCCCAAGCTGCGTACAGGCTTCGTTACAAAGTGCTCCAGTTATCTGGAGCTTATGTTGGACCAATTCCCTTCAGAACGAGCTAAGGTGGCCTTTGTGGACAGTCTGCTATCCGGAAAACCCTTGGCCTGGGCTACTCCTCTTTAGGACCATGGTGACCTGGTTACCTCCTACCTGACTAAATTTCTGGCAGAATTTTGCAGCGTCTTTGAGGAACCCACACATGCCTCTTCTGCCGAGACTGCTCTTCTGAACCTCTGCCAGGGAAATTCCTCCATTGATGTCTGTGCGGTCCAATTCTATACCCTAGCCTCTGAACTGGCATGCAATGAAGAGGCCTTGTGTGCTACTTCCAAGAAAGGACTGTCTAACAGGATAAAGAATGCTCTCGCAGCACGTGATCCTCCGTCTTCCTTGTCAGAACGTATCCACCTGGCTACATGTATTGACGTGCGTTTTGCTGAAAGACAGGAGGAACTTCGTTTGGAGAGGGAACCTGTCCGTTCAAGGCAATATCCTTGACTGACACCCGTGTTCTAACATCCTTCCCTACATTCCCCTGAGCCTCTTGCCGAAGAGGCTATGCAAGTGGATCATTCTCACTTGACACAGCAGGAGAGATCATGACGCAGTGTGAATTTGAGCCTGTATTGTGCTAGCCCTGAGCACTTCCTCAAGGACTGTACTGTTCGTCCTGCGCTTCCAGGAAACGCTCTCACCTAGGGTATGTGGGAGAGGCGTCTCTAGGTGTGAATACTACCTCTCCTCGCTTAACCATTACTGTACAAGTCTTCGCTTCTGCCAAGTCTTCCTTCAGCACTACAGCCTTCTTGGATTCTGGATCCGCAGGTGACTTAATTGATGCTTCTTTGGTTCACAAATATCCCCTTCCTGTTACTCGGCTTCTCCTCAGTTAATGGACAAAATCTGGACAGTATGGTGCTCTTTCGTACCGAATCTCTCGTCATGCAAGTGAGAGTCTTGCATAAAGAAAGGATAGAATTCAATATACTGCTTCACTGTACTTCTGAACTTTTTCTTGGCCTTCCCTGGCTACAAGGTCATTCTCCACAATTGGATTGTAGAACTGTAGAAATTCTTTGCTGGGGCCAATTCTGCCAAAATCTCTGCCTCCAACCAGTTCAGTCTAAAGTTGTTGCTCGTCTTCCTCCTTTACCTGGCCTGCCGCCACCTTATGAAGACTTTTCTGACGTATTCTTCAAGAAGCAGGCTGAGTCTCTGCCTCCACATCGTCCTTACGAATGCCCTATAGATCTTCTGCCTTGTACCACCCCTCCACGTGGAAGGATTTACGCTATATCGGTTCCTGAGACCAAAGCCATGGCTGAGTATATCCAGGAGAATCTCCAAAAGGGATTTATCCGTAAGTCCTCTTCTCCTTTCTCGAGCCAGTTTCTTCTTTGTAGGGAAGAAGGATGGTTCACTTTGTCCATGCATTGACTACAAAGGACTTAACAAAATCACGGTCAAGAATTGTTACCCATTACCTCTTATGTCTGGACTTTTTGATCTCCTCCGTAGTGCCAAGGTCTTCTCCAAGTTGGACTTACATGGAGCGTATAACCTCTTTTGTATCCGCAAGGGAAATGAATGGAAAACGGCCTTCAATACCTGTGATGGACATTTTGAGTATCTCGTTATGCCTTTTGATCTCTGCAATGCTCCAGCTGTTTTTGTCAATGATATCTTCTGTGATCTTCTCTACACCTGTGTTGTCGTTTACCTAGATGACATCCTGATCTTCTTTATACCCTTCCTCTGGTTCTACAGTGTCTACGGAAGAATCATCTCTACACTAAATCTAGTCTTCCGTTTCTTGGCTACATTGTCTCTCATCAAGGCCTTCAGATGGATCCAGATAAATTGTCTGCTGTATTGGATTGGCCTCATCCTTCTGGCCTACGTGCTATTCAACGATTTCTGGGATTCGCTAACTATTATCGTCAATTTATCCCACACTTTTCTTCCTTGGTTTCTCCAATTGTAGCTCTCACTAAAAAGGCTTCTAATCCTAAGTCTTGGCCACATGAAGCCGAAGTGGCCTTCTCCCGTTTGACCCCTTAAGGACTGAGCCCTTTTTCACAATTCTGACCACCGTCACTTTACAAATTAATAACGTGAAAACGCTTTTACCAAATATTCTGATTCTGAGATAGTTTTTTCGTGACATATTTTACTTTATTTTGGTGGTAAATTTTTGGCGTTACTTGCATCCTTTTTTGGTGAAAAATCCCAAAATTTCATGAAAATGTAGAAAATTTTGCATTTTTCTAACTTCGAAGCTCTCTACTTGTAAGGAAAATAGATATTCCAAATAAATTTTATTTTTCTTTACAAATACAATATGTCCACTTTATGTTGGCATCATAAAATGGACATATTTTTGCTTTTTGAAAAAATTAGAGGGCTTCAAAGTAGAGCAGCAATTTTCTAAAATTTCATGAAAATTGCTAAATCTGAAGGGACAGATGTTACAGAACTACAACTCTCAGCATGTCTGGGCAGTTGAGGCATGCTGAGAGTTGTAGTTTGGCAACATCTGGAGGGCTACCGTTTGGGCACCACTGTAACAGTGGTCTCCAAACTGTGACCCTCCAGATGTTGCAAAACTACAACTCCCAGCATGCCCAGACAGCCTTTGGCTGTCTGGGCATGCTGGGAGTTGCAGTTTGGCCTTCCTAGTCATTGCCACAGTAAAGATCATTTTACTTTCACTTTCAATTCCCTCCCACCGTCGATTCCCTACCTGATCCAGCAGGCTCCAGCGAAGATCCCGGGTCCCCAGGCATCTTCTCCTGCAGGTACGGCCTCCATCTTCCTCCCAGATCCCCTTGACATCCGTTCTGACTAATGGCAGGGGATAGGAGGAGATCGCAGCTCTGTGACCTCACTCCTATCCCTTAGGCTGAGACCAGAGACCCGATCAGCCCGGAATTGGAGAAAATCGCATGTCTGAATTTACATGCGATTTTCTCCGATCGCTGACATGGGGGGTCTCAGGACCCCCTGGGCGATGTGCCGGGGTGCCTGCTGAATGATTTCAGCAGGCATCCGGCTTCGGTCCCCAACCGGCTAGCGGTGGGGACCGGATTTTCCACGGGCATATGGATACGCCCTGTGTCCTCAAGGACTCGGAATGCAGGGCGTATCCATACGCCCTGTGTCCTGAAGTGGTTAAAGTCAATGCTTGCCTCTGCTCCCATGCTTACAAGACCTGATCCAGAGAGGTCCTTTGCTTTAGAGGTAGATGCCTCATCTGTTGAAGCTGGTGCCGTTCTTACTCAGAAAAATGCCAAGGGAAAGACTGTAACTTGTGGGTTCTTTTCCAAACCTTCTGTCCTGCTGAGAGGAATTACTCCATTGGAGATCCTGAACTCCTCGCTATTAAGTTAGCTTTGAAGGAATGGCGACATCTATTGGAAGGATCTTCTCATCCGTTCAGCATCTACTCTGATCATAAGAATCTTCTATACCTCCAGTCTGCTCAGCGTTTGAACCCCCGCCAGGCAAGGTGGTCTCTGTTCTTTTCTAGGTTCAACTTCTTCATTCACTTCCATCCAGCAGACAAGAACATCAGGGCAGATGCTATCTCCAGGTCCTCTGATGTCATTGGTTTGGACTTCATGCCTAGGCCTATTATTCCTCCTGACCGTTTGATTCTTGCCGCTCCTGCCGAGATTCAGCAAATTCCTCCGGGAAAATCCTTTGTGCCCGCTAGACTGAGATGCAAGAAACTGAAATGGGGTCATTCTTCCTTGACAGCAGGTCATCCTGGAATATGTAAGACTCTACTACTAATCTCTCGGCACTACTGGTGCCATCTTGAACGTGATGTTTCTGATTTTGTCCATTCCTGTGATACTTGTGCCCGGGACAAAACTTCTCGGCAGAGACCTGCAGGACTTTTACTGCCCTTACCAATTCCGTAGACTCCCTGGTCCCATATCACCATGGATATTATCACCGATTTGCCACCATCTCGTAATAACACTGTCATTTGGGTCGTGGTAGATTGTTTTTCCAAGATGGCTAATTTCATTCCCCTGCCTGGTCTTCCTTCTGCCCACCAGCTGGCAAATACTTCTTGCTGCATATCTTTCGCCTACATGGTCTTCCTCAGCATATCGTTTCGGATCACGGAGTGTAGTTTGTCTCTAAGTTCTGGCGAGCCCTATGTCTCCGTCTGGACATCAATCTGGACTTCTCCTCGGCCTACCAACCTCAGTCCAATGGTCAGGTTGAGAGGGTTAATCAAATTCTCGAGACTTATCTTCGGCATTTTGTTTCAGCTCGCCAAGACGATTGGGTTGACCTCCTCCCCTGGGCAGAATTCTCATATAATCATAAGGATTCCAAGTCCACAAGGTCGCCATCCCCGTTCTCCTCTTCCACTCTCAGTTTTGCGCGCGGCTAACGTAGTACTTGCGAGGCTTTTAAATCTGTTCCCGTACCCTGAGAGCTGACAGGGACGGGGAACAGAGCCGCGCTCGGCATTCTTGTGACACCGCTTGTGGGCACAAGGACCCCGCTAGCGGTGATGGTAGCGATCGCGCTCGTGGGCACAGGGACAGGGCGGGCGGGGCCGTGTGCGAGGCCAGTGGAGCTGGCCAATGCGCGCAGCCCCAGCTATCAGCGTGCTCGCTCTCGTCTGTTTGATTGACAAGCGGGAGCGAGCACCGCAGTGCCTGAATTTTGACTCATTGCCAGGCTTAAATGAGTCGAAATTCAGTAGTGACATCACTTGTGACAAACTTGTTTAAAATCACTTTTTTAAATTAAAGTACATTAGAGATATGTTGTACTACTTAAGTACTACAACATATCAATTTTTTTACTTCATGACAGTGCCCATTTAAACAATTTTGTAAATTACTTCTATTAAAAAATCTGATTCCTTTCAGTACTTATGAGCTGCTGAAGTTGAGTTGGTCTTTTCTGTCCTAAGTGTTCTCTGATGACACCTGTCTCGGGAACTGTCCAGAGTAGAAGCAAATCCCCATAGCAAACCTATTCTACTCTGTGCAGTTCCCGAGACAGACAGAGATGTCAGCAGAGAGCACTGTTGTCAGACAGAAAAGAACAGCTGAACTTCAGCAGCTGATAATTATTAGAAGGATTGAGATTTTTTAATTAAAAAATTAAGTAATTTACAAATCTGTTTAACTTTCCTGAGCCAGTTGATATATAAATATAATTTTATCATATAATTTGCTCAATAAAACGTGTAGAATGTCCGTGCGGAATTTTTCTTTGGAGATTCTGCCGAGTGAAAATTGCCTTAATCTTCTCTCCTGAACCAAATTCTCAGGTGAATTAGGGCCAGATGGTCAACTCTCATGTGGTCATGAATAAGCTTAGAAGTTCCTTTAGAACGGAAAGAAACACTTATATGAAGACCATCAGCAAATTGTTTCTCTAATGGAGTTAACTGATAACAGATTTAAACAAAAAATAAACAATTTTTTGTAAAATGTTTCTTTCGTACCATATTATAAAAGTACAAAGCAAAAAAATATATTTTATTTAACTCACTGTTAAGCTAAAGGGAAGCCAAGGATTTTCTAACAATAGTAAGTGTCACGATGCCGGCTGGCAGGTAGTGGATCCTCTGTGCCAGAGAGGGATTGGCGTGGACCGTGCTAGTGGATCGGTTCTAAGTCACTACTGGTTTTCACCAGAGCCCGCCGCAAAGCGGGATGGTCTTGCTGCGGCGGTAGTGACCAGGTCGTATCCACTAGCAACGGCTCAACCTCTCTGACTGCTGAAGATAGGCGCGGTACAAGGGAGTAGACAGAAGCAAGGTCGGACGTAGCAGAAGGTCGGGGCAGGCAGCAAGGATCGTAGTCGGGGGCAACGGCAGGAGGTCTGGAACACAGGCTAGGAACACACAAGGAAACGCTTTCACTGGCACAATGGCAACAAGATCCGGCGAGGGAGTGAAGGGGAAGTGAGGTATAAATAGGGAGTGCACAGGTGAACACACTAATTGGAACCACTGCGCCAATCAGCGGCGCAGTGGCCCTTTAAATCGCAGAGACCCGGCGCGCGCGCGCCCTAGGGAGCGGGGCCGCGCGCGCCGGGACAGGACAGACGGAGAGCGAGTCAGGTACGGGAGCCGGGATGCGCATCGCGAGCGGGCGCTACCCGCGTCGCGAATCGCATCCCGGCTGGAGACGGTATCGCAGCGCACCGGGTCAGTGGAGCTGCCCGGAGCGCTGCGGTAGCGAGAGAGAAGCGAGCGCTCCGGGGAGGAGCGGGGACCCGGAGCGCTCGGCGTAACAGTAAGTCTAAATATTCTTTTAGGGTGCATTCACCACATTTAGCTAATACAGTCAGGGGCGGACATATCGCCTGTGCAGCCGGTTCAGCTGCACAGGGGCCCAGCGTGGGAGGGGGCCCGGCCCGCCCTCACACGCTGGGCCGGTCCTACCATCGGACCCAGTGCACAGGGCCGCCATCAGGGGGTAAACCCATACACTTGTATGGGGCCCGGAGCTTCAGGGAGGCCCGGACGTCCCTGTACTTTTTTTTTCCCGGCTAGTCAGTGAGTGACTGCGACTGTCACTCACTGACTCCTGGCTGGGTACCCGTCAGAACTATGACCGGGCCTCATAGTCTGGGGGGCCCGCAGGACTATGAGGCCCGCTCTTTCTAGGGCGCGGGCCCCTTAAGAAGTACGGCAGGGCCGGACAGGCCAGGGGCTGATGGGAGTCGACGTGCCCCGCGCAGGCACGCACGTCTACTCCAGTCACCTGACCTGTCCCGGCGCGATCTCCAGTCCAGCAGCCTCCCGACGGATCCTCCCCGTGCAGTGAAACTCTGACAGGAGCAGCAGCTGCACCGAACCCCGGCAGAGTAAGTGAACGGGGTGTGTGTGTGTGTGTGTGTGTGTGGGGGGGGGGGGGTTGGATGGGGGCTATGTTGTTTGCAGACTACAATGGTGATGAGAGGTGCAGGGGAACTGGTGCTTGGGGTGTTATAGGGGTGATGAGAGGGGGGGGGGGTTATGGGGGTAATGAGAGGTGCAGGGGGTGTTATGGGGGGATGAGAGGTGCAGGGGGTGTTATGGGGGGATGAAAGGTGCATGGGGAGGTTATGGGGGTGATGAGAGGTGCAGGGGGTTATGGGGGTAATGAGAGGTGCAGGGGGTGTTATGGGGGTAATGAGAGGTGCAGGGGGGTGTTATGGGGGGGGGATGAGAGGTGCAGGGGGTGTTATGGGGGGGATGAAAGGTGCATGGGGAGGTTATGGGGGTGATGAGAGGTGCAGGGGGGTTATGGGGGTGATGAGAGATGCAGGGGGGGTTATGGGGGTAATGAGAGGTGCAGGGGGGTGTTATGGGGGGGATGAGAGGTGCAGGGGGTGTTATGGGGGGATGAAAGGTGCATGGGGAGGTTATGGGGGTGATGAGAGGTGCAGGGGGGTTATGGGGGTGATGAGAGATGCAGGGGGGGTTATGGGGGTGATGAGAGATGCAGGGGGTGTTATGGGAGTGATGAGAGATGCAGGGGGTGTTATGGGGGTGATGAGGGGGGGGGTGTTATGGGGTGATGAGAGGTGCAGGGGGGGTTATGGGGGTGATAAGAGGTGCAGGAGGGTGTTATGGGGGTAAAGAGAGGTGCAGGGGGTTGTTATGGGGGTGGTGAGATATGCAGGGGGCATTATAATAGTGATGAGGAGAGGTGCGGGGGTTATAATAGTGATGAGGAGAGGTGCGGGGGTTATAGTAGTGATGAGGAGAGGTGTGTGGGGGGGGGTTATAGTAGTGATGAGGAGAGGTGTGTGGGGGGGTTATAGTAGTGATGAGGAGAGGTGCGGGGGTTATAGTAGTGATGAGGAGAGGTGTGGGGGGGGGGTTATAGTAGTGATGAGAGGTGCCTGGGGGGGGTTATAGTAGTGATGAGGAGAGGTGTGGGGGGGTTATAGTAATGATGAGGAGAGGTGCAGGGGTGGTTATAGTAGTGTTGAGGAGAGGTTTGGCAGGGGTTATGGTGGTGATGAGGAATGATGAGGACACAGAGGATAAGAGGTATTATATTTAGTGGGTATAGTGTGTGGCAGGATTATATTTAGTGGGTACAGTGTATAGCAGTATTATATTCAGGGTACAGTGTGTGGCAGGATTATATTTAGTGGGTACAGTGTATAGCAGTATTATACTCAGGTTACAGTGTATAGCAGTATTATATTCAGGGTACAGTGTGTGGCAGGATTATATTTAGTGGGCACAGTGTGTAGCAGTATTATATTTAGGGTACAGTGTGTGGCAGGATTATATTTAGTGGGTACAGTGTATAGCAGTATTATACTCAGGTTACAGTGTATAGCATTATTATATTCAGGGTACGGTGTGTGGCAGGATTATATTTAGTGGGCACAGTGTGTAGCAGTATTATATTCAGGGTACAGTGTATAGTATTATTATATTCAGGGTACAGTGTATAGCAGTATTATATTCAGGGTACAGTGTGTGGCAATATTATATTTAGTGGGTACAATGTGTGGCAGTATTATATTCGGAGTACAGTGTGTGGCAGTATTATATTCAGGTTACAGTGTATAGCAGTATTATATTTAGTGGGTACAGTGTACAGCAGTATTGTATTCAGGTTACAGTGTCTGGCAATATTATATTTAGGGTACAGTGTGGGGCAGTATTTTATTTAGGGTACAGTGTGTGACAGTATTTTATTTAGGGTACTGTGTGGGGCAGTATTATATTTAGTGGGTACAGTGAATAGCAGTATTATATTTAGTGGGTACAGTGTATGGCAGTATGCTATTCATGGTACAGTGTGTGGCAGGATTATATTCAGGGTACAGTGTGTGGCAGGATTATATTTAGTGGGTACAGTATATAGCAGTATTATATTCAGGGTACAGTGTGGGGCAGTATTTTATTTAGGTTACACTTTCTGGCAAGGTTATAATGATTATTGTCTTCATGCAGAGGATGAGGATCTGCTGACAGTGAGGAGCCAATGATGTCTGGATGTCAGACTCTGCAGAGAAGATGGAGCTGGGGGAAGACCTGGTCTCTGGACGAGATGAAGAAGAAAAGAAGACGTCACTCAGGTCACTGACATCATTGTGTGTTCTTATGACTGTCCCATCAGAGCTGTAGTCACTTGTAAGTTCTGCAGTGATGATGGGTAAAACTGTGTCCAATCTGTGTCTCTTCAGCTGTTACAAAACTACAACTCCCATTGCCTGATGCTCTCCAGACATGATGGGAGTTTTAGCTTTCCAACAGCTGGAGAACCACTTCAACCGAGGTGATCGGTGGGGGTCTCAGGCCTTGAGTTGTGTAAGGGGCCCCGAAATTTCTGATGGCAGCCCTGCCAGTGCACATATGACAGGGAAACCAGTCTTGCCCAGTCACTAAACTGCTACTTACATCTGCCCATGGGGACTTCCTGGCTGAGGTGCGTGCAGTGAGTGACGTCATCGCAAGCACCTGGACGCTGACGTCCAGCGCAGAGCGTGCGATGATGTCACTTATAGCGCGCACCTCTGCCAGGAAGTCCCCATGGGCAAATGTAAGTAGTGCAGGCCAGGTAAGAGTGTGTGGGTGAGTGAGAGTGTGTGTGTGTGTGTTTGTTTGTTGGGGTTATGCTACGCTACCTTATGTGGGGAATCTATGCTACCTAATGTGGGGAATATATGCTATGCTACCTAATGTGGGGAATCTATGCTACCTAATGTGGGGAATATATGCTATGCTACCTAATGTGGGGAATCTATGCTACCTAATGTGGGGAATATATGCTATGCTACCTAATGTGGGGAATCTTTGCTACACTACCTAATGTGGGGAATATATGCTACGCTACCTAATGTGGGGAATCTATGCCATGCTACCTAATGTGGGGAATATATGCTATGCTACGCTACCTAATGTGGGGAATCTATGCCATGCTACCTAATGTGGGGAATATATGCTATGCTACGCTACCTAATGTGGGGAATCTATGCTACGCTACCTAATGTGGGGAATATATGCTGCGCTACCTAATGTGGGGAATATATGCTACGCTACCTAATGTGGGGAAATTATGCTATGTTACCTAATGTGGGGAAACTATGCAATGCTACCTAATGTGGGGAATATATGCTACCTAATGTGGGGAATCTATGCTACCTAATGTGGGGGAACTGCTGCCTATCTAATGCAGATTAATGTGAGTTGCAGTGCAATTTTATGGCATATTACTTTTTTTTTTGGGGGGGGGGGCCCAGGCACATTCTTTGCACAGGGGCCCTCTGTTGTCTGTGTCCGCCCCTGAATACAGTCATTGTATCCGGCGGGGAAATCTCAAAACTGGCCGCTACAGTATACCTGCCGGACCCAGCCCGCATCTCATTCATTTCAATGAGCCAACCAGAATCAGATAGTGACTCCGGTTGGCTCATTTTTGCACTGGATCTGGGTTTCCAGTCCGGCTACAAAACCGGATATGGTGCAAAAAAGATTCGGCTGGAGTCTCTATCTGACTCTGGTCAGCTCATTCAAATAAATGAGATGTGGGGATACAGTAGCAGCCGGTTTTGACATATCGCTGCTGAATCTAGTGACCGTATTAGCTAAATGTGGTGGGAATGCATCCTTAGATTCCTTAGAATCCAGCCACAGAGGACACAAGATCCCATCTCATTGTTAATCCCATGAGGCATAAAGTTCTACAACCTCAAATCTTTATTAGGGTGCGTTCACATACTGTAACTAGCAGGGGGTTTCTTGCAGGTCCCCTGCAGCAGGAAACTCTGCTGCTAATTACAGCGTGTGAACGCACCCTTACCCAAGGTAGGGCTTATCAGTTATATGACTTGGCTCGGGAAAATTTGTGTTATTCAGACATAAGCCAATGGCTACAACTATGTAGGCCCCATACTTTAATATTGAATTCAGGGAACCTAATGTCTATAAGTAAGCAACTCATACAATCACATGTAACACTCAATATTGCTTTTTTAGTTTGCTAACATATTGTGACTGAGCAATTACATAATTTACTTGTAACATTTCATAATCTGGCGAAGAAGTCCAAAGTGTACTTTGTATAATTAAATTTTTACATCTGAATTTCTCAAGAACTAAATTTCCATGGAAAACGAATTGTGTTATTCAGGCACATACTTTTACACTAAACTCAGTTTCTTCATGTTAATGTCCAAATTTTATTCTATGGTGGATTTTATAACATGAAATTTCATCTTGCAATGGTAACATATTACACTCATGGCTACAGTGAACTAACCTCTGTGTCACACATTTTCAAATTATCCTCTACCCCTTCTGAAAAAAAATAGCTTTTGTGCATTTATACCTCCAGATGTTCAGGACACAGATTTAGATTTAATAAATGTTGTCTATTTTTTTCAGAGTTGCTAAGCAAGACATTGTTTAAGCCCTTAAGGACCAGGCCCATTTTGGCCTTAAGGACCAGGTCAATTACATTTTTTGCATTTTCTTTTTTTTCCTCCTCGCCTTCTAAAAGTCATAACTCTTTTATATTTCCATCCACAGACTCATATGAGGGCTTGTTTTTTTGCGTCGCCAATGTTACTTTGAAATGACATCACTTATTTAGCCATAAAATGTATGGCACAACCAAAAAAAAACTATTTATGTGGGAAAATCGAAAAGAAAACCGCAATTTAGCAAATTTTGGAAGGTTTTTTTCTTCACGCTGTATACTTTATGGTAAAAATGACATGTTTTCTTTATTCTGTGGGTCAATACGATTAAAAGGATACCAATGTTACATGCTTTTCTACAATTCTACCCCTTTAAAAAAAATCTCAAACTATTTTAACAAAATTAGTATGTTTGACATTGCCCTATTTTGACCACCTATAACTTTCTCATTTTTCCATATACGGGGCAGTATGAGGGCTAATTTTTTGACCCCTGATATGTAGTTTTTTTCGGATTTACTTTTTATAATTTTTTTTTATAATTTTTGTTTCTATAAAATGTGACAAAAAAAGTGGCATTTTGGAATTTTTTATTTTTTACGTTTACGCCGTTCACCATACGAAAAAATTAACAATATATTTTGATAGTTCAGACTTTTACACACGCAGCAATGCCAAAAATTGGAAATGTCCAGTACTTATCATCTGCTGTATACTCCACAGGAAGTTCTTTTCTTTTTGAATTTATTTTCTGTCTGTCCACAGTGCCCTCTGCTGACTCCATTTTAGGAACTGTCCAGAGTAGAAGCAAATCCCCATAGCAAACCTATGCTGCTCTGGACAGTTCCTAAAATGGACAGAGGTGTCAGCAGAGAGCGCTGTGGTCAGACAGAAAAGAAATTAAAAAAGAAAAGAACTTCCTGTGGAACATATAGCAGCTGATAAGTACTGGAAGGATTACGATTTTTAAATAGAAGTAATTTACAAATCTGTTTAACTTTCTGGAATGAGGAGATTTAAAACAAAATGTTTTCCAGGGGAGTACCCCTTTAAGCACTGCAGGGGATGGGCTCTTTAAAAAGTCTATGGAGCCCTTCTCCGGCAGCGAGCGGGAGGGAGAGAAGCACTTAGCCAACCAATTCTGGCTCATTCTAGTGATTGTTGAGGGTCTGAGCACTCAAACCCCAAAAGATTAAACCCTTTGTCTCTGTTATATGCCATACATTTTTACAAATGACAAAGAAAGCTAGGACTCTACTGTATTTGTCACTTATACAGGCACCAAAACTTCCTGTATAATAAAATAACCTGGACTGTTCCTCACAGGATCTTCTTAGACTGCAGAAGTAAGTAGACAATCAGGTGAGAATCATATGATGGAAGGTTATCTTTCCATTAGAGGTCTTCTTTATACTATGTAATTGTTTTAGTAAATCAGATTTGTCAATATTCAAAATTGCCCTATTCGCATAGTCTCTACTTAAGCCAAGACAAAAGAAAAAATATTGCGCTATTATTCACTAATAGGAGGTATGAAAGTCAAAACCACTCCTTATTTGACTACAGTACAGTAACTACGAGCCTGCTGTATACTTTGATCACTTCTAGTAGCCATACAGAAAACATTTTTATTTGCTCTGTTTGGGCTAGCAGGACCTTATATTGTGCATAGTATGCTGAGTTGTCCACTTTAGATATTTACTTTTCCACATTCTAAAAAATGTACATTTCACCTACATACTGTAAGCAACTTAATAACAAGAGCCATTCACTTACCGCAAAAGCCTTTTGAATATTAGGAACATCATTGAAAGCAATAACTGCAGGTGCAATATTGTGAGCACTAAGCTCCAATACAGCTGTGTTTATTGATGTAGCGTCTTGGGATTGTCCATTGGCAAAGAAGACTGCGACTTTCCTCATGAGTACTCCATGTCGAATGCGCTTGAAGATATTTCTGGCTACAAACCTCATTGCTTCTCCAATGTTTCTCTCAGCAGTTGTCCTTTCAGGTGAAATATTGCGGATTGCCTCTAGAAGCAGGCTTTTTTTCTTGTACTCCGAGAAGCGGATGAGTTGCTTAACATTATTGGTGTATGTAACTACGGCAACACGTGCCCCTTTGGGGCAATTACTTTCACTAATCTCTATTTTTTCAACAAGGGAGATAATGATGTCCTTCATTCTTTGAAAGGCTGCTGCAGAAACATCTTGAGATGTATCAAGAGCAAACACTATTTCACTTGGATAGACCGGACATGTAGAAGGACCTTCAAAGAAAACAGTGGAAAGAATATTTTACTTCTTTCATATGGATGTTCAAAGTAAATATAATGTAAATATACATAAGTTTTACCTGAAAAGCAAGCTGTAAGGGGAAAAAAAGGCAGGATCTTTATTATTCAATTCCTTATTGGATTTAACCATGTAGTCTAAAAGGATTTTGGATTTACTTACGGCAATTTTCTCTGGTGAAATTTACAAGTTCACAAGTCTGAAAAAAATGAATTACAACAAATAGGAAATATTAGTTGTGTGCAATGTATGATCTTACCATGTAATTTTACTTCAGTATGGGAACATGATGGCCCTCATTTATCACTAAATTGTGTGTTTATTATTTTTTTTTTTTTTAAGTTTCCATCTTACTTTTCTGTTTCAGTTTTCCTTCATATTCTTGAATGTGATTTTTGGATGTCAGGTATGTTTGGTACAAAGAGGTTTTACATTTTTTTTAATCTCTTTTATAATTGAAAGCCGACAGGGGGAAAACACTCCAAAAAGAAGGCAAAAAAGGAATAAATGTATTAAATTGTGAAAGCCACAGCCACATTTCAAATAAATAACTAATAATGATGGCTTTCTTGGGGGAAAAAAGGACATTTTGGTGCATGCTTGTCAGACGATTCTGCAATACTCTTTTTTTTTTTTTTAACCACAATGTATATGAAACTCCAATAATAAATGTAACTAAAAACTGGAATGGCGCACAAAGGTTAACTGTGTTTTTTTTTTATAAAATGGGTATAGAGTCTTAGGGGGAGATTGATCAAAACCTGTGCAGAGGAAAAGCTGACCAGTTGCCTATAGCAACCAATCCGATTGCTTCTTTCATTTTTTAAAACGTTTCTAAAAAATTAAAAAAGCAATCTGATTGGTTGCTATGGGCAACTAGTAATCTTTTCCTTTGCACTAGTTTTGATAAATCTCCCCCTTAGTGTATGCAATATTGTTTACTTCCCTATTATCTGGTAGTGATTAAGCTTATGTTACTCTTTCTGATTTTGTGGCTCCACAATATATCAGCATTGAAGACTAAGCCATTGAACCCCTGAAGCATAATAAACAAATGAGACAAGATCAAATAATTGATAGCCCTGTGGTGTTAAGTCAAAAGTGATGTGATCACAAAGTGATGTGTAAAAAATCCCCTACTGATGCAGTCTGCTTTTCCAAACATATGTGAGTCTAAAGAGCTCACTAAATCCCAGCATGGAACTGTAATAGGATGCCACCATTACAGTAAGTCTCTTTGTAAAATTTCTTCCCTCCTAAATTTTCCACGATCAATGGTGAGTAGTATTATTAAAAAGTGGAAGCATTTAGGAACCACAGCAACACGTAAAATTACAGAGAAGGATGGCCGAGTGCCAGGTTGCAGAGGTCTCGTGAATACTAACCAAGGGCAGTAAGGAGCCCAATGACACGAATTTCAAACCCCTGGGCCATAGCCCGGGGTATAAAACCCCGTAATGAACAACCCCTAAAATATAGCTTTTATTGTATAGCTTTAAAACATGTGACTCCCAACATAAAGTTTAAAACTGATACCGAAGTGGACCAGAATGAACAATACAGCATATTTGGGAGCACACACTACCTAGATAGAAGCACGGCCCTGCAGTGGACGTTGTGCTATTGTACCATTCCGATAATCACTTAAAATGTCACTCTATTGCTGCCTCTACATGTTTTGCCATGACAACGGCTTTATCAAGAGGCAATAGTGGCAATGTCCATTGCCACTATTGCCTCTTGTTAAAGCCGTTGTCACAGTGTTACATGTCTAACTGCATTGTGCCAACTGTTTAGTTTAGAGGAGGAATAATGCTATTTGGTTGTTTCTTCAGAGGTTGGCATAGGCCCCTTACTTCCAGTGAAGGGAAATCTTAATGCTTCAGAATAATAAGACATTTTGGACAACTACTCAACTTTGGGATGAACTAGAACTGAGACTGTGAGCCAGGCCCTTTCATCAACATCAGTTTTTAACCCACAAATGTTCTTCCAGATGAATGGCAAACATTTTCCACAGACACATGCCAAAATATTGTATAAGATCTTTCCAAAAGACTGAAAGCTGTTATAACTCCTTGTTAATACTTATGGATTATATCAGATATGAATGTCTTTTGCAGGTGTAATGTGTAGGTGTCCTAACACTTTTATCTATATAGGGTATGCAAGGAAACAATATGGAAGTAACTCTCAGTAACTTCTCAGTAACCAAACTAACACTAACAAAACTGAAATCAGTGGTTAAGGTCTCTAAGGCTAGGTTTCCACTTGTTTTTTTGTGTGAAAAAACGCTGCAGCCAGATGTTAGCTGCAATTCAGTAGGAAACTGCAAAATTCCACATCCACTTGGCGTTTTTCAGTTTGGCATTTTTTTTAATCCTTTTGGCATTTTCAGCTACTTTTGGCTCCTTGGCAGTTTTTCTAAAACGACCTCTTGTTGAGACTTTGGCGCTTTTTAAAGGGGTACTCCGGTGGAAAACTTTTTTTTTTAAATCAACTGGTGCCAGAAAGTTAAACAGATTTGTAAATTAGTACACTTGATAGAAGAATGAAAAAGTCAGCACTCACCAGTATTCCAATTCAGCAATATTTATTGCACATATTCACAGCCTAGTACATATGCACGGGAGGATAGAAGATGGTACCGGGGGGGTATCACAGAGAGGCAACACCGGGGTTTCGCATTGAATAGTGCTTCAACGGGCCTGTCTCTATTACTTACACCAATCACCGTTTTTTACACCTTGTGACATTAAAAAAGAAGGAGGTTTGCTATTTCTAGCTAACCCTACAGCGACCTCTACTGCTAAACAGACCTGACAAGTAAATACATTGAGCTTTTCAAAAGCAAACTGAGACATCTACTTTATCATTGAGTCCAAGGACCCCTGTGACTTCAGTAGCTATAATCCAATGTGTCTCTCTTCTTAAAAGATTGGAGAGTGGAGAGTGAAACCGCACATACGTTTTTTTGTAAAATTGGATCTAAACTTAAAAACCTACAAAAAGAAACAAAGGTGAATAAACGAGAAAATTTTTTCGTGATGAAACAGACTATGCGACTGACAGAGTTTTTGATTGGCATATGAAAAATAAAGCAAAAAAAGTGAACCACATTTTTTTAAGAAAAGCAATCGCAAAGAAGATAGGATCGTTATGTCGCATAGTTATAATCCACAGTCTGATCAACCTCCAAATGTGGCAGCAAGCGTTGTCCCTTTAGGAAAGCCCACACGCGATGTTCCAGAAGAAAAAGAAATAAAAGAAATGAAGGACATAAGGGGAACGAAAGATCAAAAGAAAAGGAAAGGGAACCGAGGGAGGAGTCAGGATTAGATACCAGTGTCAATGTCATCAATCTTACAGAAGAAGTCCTGGATGGTGATACAGAAGCTTTGTTATCTAGAGGTCTGAATTATGGTTTGAACGAGGACTTTAACCCCACTGTCTTTGAGATAGACTTGGAAAGATCGATTAGGAACATTAATCTGAAGAAATTCTTTGCGAGTAGACCTGTCGTTGAACAGATACCGTATCCAGGAGAGATACCAGCTATAACTGATACTGTTACCTACTGAATTTACCGATAGTGATAAAGAATGCATAGAGATGCTTGTCACAGATTTTGGTACAACCAGTGTTAACACCCCAGTGATTACATCACAGAATTTTGCTAAAGGAAAGAAGTCAACATTTTCTCCCCCAGTTGCACCGGGAGGATGTGTTGATTTGTTTTATAAAGAGGTCCTAAGGGACGTTAGGTCGATCTTGTATCCTAGTTCTGTCAGGAATCTGCCTTACAACGAAAGTGAAGCATTAAATTAGCTAAATAAGCGTGATGATATTGTTGTTGTTAAAGCAGATAAAGGGGGGGGAGTGTAGTAGTGGTCCCTAAAACAATGTATAATGAAGAAGCCGAAAGGCAATTGTCTGACCGTAATACATACACGCCATTACATAATGACCCAACTAATAAGATACTGGAGAATCTTAAAGGATTTATTAGTAAATCTGTGTTTCTAGGGGTGATTTCCAAAAAACAGCAGATAAATTGATCCCTAATTGTCCGAAACCTGCAAAATGGTACCATTTGCCCAAGGTGCATAAGTCACCGAGCCGACGCCCAGGATGCCCTATCGTGGCTGGGATCGGCTCGGTGACCGAGCACCTGTCCCAGTATATCGATTATCTGTTACGACCGATTCTACCCACAATACCTGCATATATAAAAGATACTGGACATTTGTTGTCTATCCTCAATGATTTTCAATGGGAGGAAGGATGGAGTCTATGCTCAATCGACGTCACTAGCCTGTACACCCGGATCCCCCACGATACGGGTGTACAGGCAGTGGTCGATATTTTGAAAAGAACCAAAAAATCTGAACAATACATACAATTTATACAAGATGCCTTAAAATTCATACTACATAATAGCACGTTTATGTATGGAGAGAATTGGTATAGGCAGGAAACCGGCACCCCGATGGGGACGCCGGTGTCCTGTACATATGCCAATCTATACTTAGCTAATTTTGAAAACAATGTGGTATACACTACCGATAATCCGTTCGTCCAATACATCAGGACATACGTCCGTTTCGTAGACGATGTCCTGATGGTTTGGTCAGGAACTGAAACCCAGTTCTCTGAATTTGTGGCTTACTTAAATTGAGTTGAGGGGTATAACATGGAATTTACCCATCAGTTTGGAGGTGCCATGCTGGAGTTCCTAGATATCAAACTGGTTGTTAGTAATGATAGACTAATAAGTGAAGGGTACAGGAAAGAAGTAGCCAAAAATACTATACTCCATTATCAGAGTTCCCATACTCAAGCGGTAAAAAATGGAATTCCATATGGGCAATTCCTGCGTCTTAAAAGAAATAAAATGCAAGATGAGACATACCAAAGGCAGGCAGCAGAATTGGAGGAGCGACTATTAGACAGAGACTATCCGGCAGCCCTGATTAAGAAGGGAAAGGAAAAAGCAGATAGCAAACAAAGAATAGATTTATTCAGGCCCAAAAAACAACAACAAAAAACGCACAAGGAATTCTAAAATATTAGAAAGAGCTATTAGAAGAAATTGGTACATAATAGAAACAGATGAAGATCTGAAAGAAATGGCAGAGAACAAACCATTAATTTCCTATAGAAAAACGAAAACTATAGGCCATACAATTAAACAAGCACATAAAAAGCAGATTGATAAAGAAGAAAAAAAAGAAAAAAACGGATTGGCTAACAGATCAGATACCAGTAGGGAATTTTCAATGTAAGAGTTGCAATTGTTGCAAGTACAATTTGGGTTTAAGAACATTCAGGATAGGTCCTATAACACATACTGTCCAAGAGCTGATTACATGTAAATCCAAAAATATTGTATACGTCATCTTTTGCCCGTGTGGCTTCTATTACATCGGAAAGACGATTAAGCAATTATGCGCCAGAATTAGAGAACATCTTTACTCTTTGCACACTAAAAAGGGAGCTCCTAGGTTTATTTCCCAGATGATAGAAGCCCACAGAGGGAGTCATGAATCCCTCAGGTTTGCCGGACTAGAAAGAGTCACTGCGAAGCCAGGTATAAAATCAGATAAAAATCTTTTAAGAAGAGAGACACACTGGATTATAGCTACTGAAGCCACAGGGGTCCTTGGACTCAATGATAAAGTAGATGTCTCAGTTTGCTTCTGAAAAGCTCAAGGTATTTACTTTTCAGGTCTGTTTAGCAGTAGAGGTCGCTGTAGGGTTAGCTAGAAATAGCAAACCTCCTTCTTTTTTAACGTCACAAGGTGTAAGAAACGGTGATTGGTGTAAGTGATTACTCACATGTATAAAAGATGACACGTTCCGGTTTAGAGACAGGCCCGTTGAAGCACTATCCAGTGCAAAACCGGGGTGTCGCCTCTCTGTGATACCCCCCCCGGTACCATCTGCTGTCCTCCCGTGCATATGTACTAGGCTGCGAATATGTGCAATAAATATTGCTGAATTGGAATACTGGTGAGTGCCGACTTTTTCATTCTTCTTTCAAGTGTACCAAGGTTATTTTCTTACATGTGTCTGAGCACCATCACATCCATCACCACTATAGCGACATAGAATCCGTCCGCTGAAGGTACAGAAGTAAGCAGTGCCGAACGTCTTGAATATAGATTTGTAAATGACTTATATTAAAAAATCTTAATCCTTCCAGTACTTATTAGCTGCTAAATACTACACAGTGCTCTCTGCTGACATCTCTGTCCCTGTTAGGAACTGTCCAGAGCAGCATATGTTTGCTATGGGGATTTTCTTTTTTAAAATGGGCCGAGATTTCAGCAGAGAGCACTGTGCTCGTGATGTCAGAAGAGAGCTCTGTGATCCAAAAAGAAAAGAATTTCCTCTGTAGTATCCAGAAGTTAATAAGTACTGGAAGGGTTAAGATTTTTAAATAGAAGTAATTTACAAATCTGTTTAACTTTCTGGCACCAGTTGATTTAAAAAAAAAAAAAAAGTTTTCCACCGGAGTACCCCTTTAAGGAAAATCTTGGCATTTTCCTCCCATAGAAGTATACGGGAGTGAAAAAAAACGCAAAGAAAAATGCCATGTGGGTTTTAAATTTGGCGTTTTTGTCGGCGTTTTTCATTCTTTTTTTTACTTTAGTGATGGAGATACCTTTTTTAATAAAATTTTGTAGAGTATCATTAAAAAGAATTAATAAAAAAGATACAGTAGTGATGGTAAAAAAAATTGTATTTAACGACATTTATCTTTTTTTTGTAATTAAATTTTTATTAATTTTTAAACAGGGATCAATTTATGTGTGTGGGCAGGGCACTAAAAATGTAGCCAACAATAATAAAAATGTAGTGTGTGTGTTTTTCACATTTTTTTTTCTTTAAATTTTTTTAGGTAGTAATACTACTTCCAGCATGGAACACACTGTTCCATGATGGGAGTAGTAGTACCTGTACTAAATGACAGATCGCCCCGGGTCCGTTGCAAACCTTCTGTATCATTTATAGATGCGGGTGGCTGCTCTTCTCTGGTCCCCTGCACTGCCGTATATATACACCTATTTCTCATTCCCACAGAGAGCTGTGATTGGCCAGATGGTTCCAGCCATTCACAACTCTCTGTGGGAAATATGAATAGGTGTATATATACGTCAGTGCAGGGGACCATAGTGCAGGGGCCCGCATCTATACAGTATACAGGACGATCGCATCACAATCTGTCTATTAATGCAGGTACTACAGCTCCCAGCATGGAGCTGAGTGTGCTCCATGTTGGGAGTAGTAGTACCTGCAGTTAAGGACAGATAACAGTGGGTGTCACTCTTGACACCTGATGCGATTGCCCTATCTATTGCAGAGATGTGGAGCGGCTCTGTACAGTGCTTGCATCTCTGCACTATACTCCTGCCAGCCAGTGATATGAATAGAACATCACTCATTCAAATTTCCCGCTGAGAGCGGGGATTGGCTGCAACCATTCGGCCAATCCCTACTCTGGGCGGAAAATATGAATGAGTGAGGTGAATATCTATTGACATCACTGGCCCGGAGTACAGAGCAGAGATGCGAGGGCTGTATAGAGCTGCTAGACATCTCTGCAATAGATAGGACAATCGCATCGGGTCGGGTGTCAGGAGTGACACCCGGGGCGATCTTTCTATTAGTACATGTACTACTACTCCCATCATGGAACAGTCTGTTCCATACTGGGAGTAGTAGTACTACCTAAAAAATGTTAAAAAAATAGGGAGAAAAAAAGTGAAACACACACATTTTATTAAAAATTTAAAAACATTTAGCTATAAAAAATAAAAATGTTGTTAAATAAAAAAAAATGCCCATCCCTACTGCATCTTTTTTTTTTTTTTTTTTTTTTTTTTTTTTGTACCCAACAAAAAAATACCCAAAGGGGCCAAAAATGTCATTTCCACTCAAAGGCAAAAATGCCAGAAAAACTGCCAAAACGTAAGAAAAACCTGTGGCAGTTTTTCTGGCGTTTTTGGGCATTTTTGCCTTTGAGTGAAAAAATAAAAAAAAACAAGTGGAAACCTAGCCTAAGGGTTTTCCAGTAGTTTCCAGGTTGTATTCAAGCTTTTTGAAAGTGCTTAGGCTGCCCCTGATATTTTGAGTCGGTTCATGGACAGTAATAAGCCAAGCAAGCAGTTCTTTGTGTCGAGATGAGACAAGTAAATGGACCTGGTTAGTGTCGGAATGGCTGCAGTGGATGACTGAGCAGTTCACAAGATCTCTTTTTATTTTGTTAACCTAGCCAAAGCCCTTTTAAAAAGGTAAAAGTGATAGGTGGAACCTCCAAATCTCAATCCCATTGAGAATCTGTGACCAAACCTCAAAAAGCAGTTAGACAAACAAAAATACAGAAACACAAACTTTAACCCCTTAAGGACAAACCCATTTTGGCCTTTCAGGGGTACTCCGGTGGAAAACTTTTTTTTTTATTAGCAACTGTATGATACAGAGGAAATTCTTTTCTTTTTTAATTTCTTTTTTTGTCTTGTCCACAGTGCTCTCTGCTGACACCCCTGTCTGTGTCAGGAACTGTCCACAGCAGCATAGGTTTGCTATGGGGATTTTCTCCAGCTCTGGACAGTTCCTGATATGGGCATCAGGTGTCAGCAGAGAGCAATGTGGACAAGACAAAAAGAAATTCAAAAAGTAAAGAATTTCCTCTGTAGCATACAGTTGCTAATAAGTACTGGAAGGGTAAACATTTTTTTATAGAAGTAATTTACAAATCTGTTTAACTTTCTGGCACCAGTTGATTTAAAAAAAAAAATGTTTTCCACTGGAGTACCCCTTTAAGGACCCAGACAATTTTAGTTTTTTCCTCTTCCCCTTCTAAAAATCATAACAGTTAAATTTTGCACCTACAGACCCATATAAGGGCTTGTTTTTTGCAGCACCAGTTGTACTTTGTAATGACATCAATCATTTCATAACAAAATATATGGAAAAACTAAGAAAAATATTTGTGGGGTGAAATGGAAAAAAACCAAACACGTCATTTTGTAATTTTGGGGGCTTCCGTTTCTATGAATACACTTTTTGGTAAAATGACACCACATCTTTATTCTATAGGTTTATACAGGTAGGTTTATACCAAATTTGTATAGGTTTTATTTTATTTTGCCACTTTAACATTTTTATAACTACATGCACCCCTATAACGCTTTTATTTTTTCGCATACAGGGCTATATGAGGGCTCATTTTTTGCGATGTGATCTGTAGATTTTATCGGTATCATTTCTATGGGATTTTTTTAATCGCTTTTTTATTGTATATGAAGTGATTACAAATGCACAGCTTTGGACTTTGGTGTTTTAATGTGCACGCCTAATCGGCAATGCCTGGCATTTACCATGGGTCCTGGCTACCTATAGCAACTGGTACCTACCGGGTATGAAGCATGCTCAGCCCATGAGCGCACTTCAAACCGTGGTAATGGGATCAGGGCATACAGGTGCTCTCTCAGTCCTTAAGTACAAGGATGCAAGGGCGCACCTGTATGCCCTTTGTCCTAAAGGAATTAAGAACTGATTAGACAATAATGCCAGGATATCCAGCATGCCAGGGGGTTAACACTGTAAATACTGGGTTTCTGCATAAACTTGGTGTCTTTGTCAACAAAAGTTTAAAAACTTGTTCTTAAGTATCCCATAGAGACATCTGAAACAGCAAGCTTTGTGAAAATCAAAAATTGTGTCAGGCTCCAAGCCTTTGGCCGTGACTATACCTTATGGGGGGAACAGAGGCAAATTTGCGCAAGCATTTTTTGCAAGCACAGGTTTTGTAAAAATGTTTGTGCAAAATGGGAGTATGCCCATCAATATAGGGGCATGCACAAAAAATAGTAATTATGCCACTCTGTACTGGTGCAGGGTAGGATAAATCCCCCCTGTCCTGACAACTGTAATATGTCTTTTACGGGAACTTGGTCTACATTTCTATAACTTAGAACTTGAGAAAGCTTATGTCCAAAATATACTGTAAAAGATAAATTGATGCAGGCTAATTAATTGTTACACATTTATATTATTTTTAATTTATTTTCTATTTTTATTTTAATTTTTTTTCAAAATGAGTATAGATAGTTTGACAGTAATACTTGGAAGTACTGAAACTCTTTGAAGTTTTAGCTTTGGAGGAGTTCAGCAGTGATAATTTTTGTTGTTTTGTAAAATTATTCAGCCATGCTTTCCTTCAAAGCTGCCAACTTTCCTTCTGGAAGGTTATATCTCTTCTTGGTCCACAACTCCCTTAGAACTAAATGGAGAGAGCTACTCATACCCATTGCCAGGCAGGTTTGGGCCCCCTGTTTTAAGCATAGATGCAGGTCCCAGAAGTGGGAACCACTTGGGCAAAGTAAATTAAATAAGGTAGATAGCTTCATCAAATTAAACCCGCAAGAAAATCTAGCAACAATTTTCCCCTAAGATCAGAAAAATGTTTGTTTATATAAAGAGTTAATAATCTATTCTACTATTCTTTCAAAAAGTAACACACTCCTTTCGCATGCATTGTGTTAAACACGCCCCTTCCATCCATTCTCTATGAGAGTTATCAGTTGGACCCCTCTTGATTAGAAACTTTACACAATCCTGTGAAGAAGGAATAAGTGATAAAATCTCCCTTGATAGAGTCCCCCCTTAATGCTTAATTAATTGAAAGAGTTTAAAAAGGGCCTGGAAATGTTTTGTCAGGTAGATTACTGGAGATGAGCTGTTTATCCATGGATGTATATTTGTAAGCCATATTACATTTTTTTTTGTTTCCTTTATTTTAAATTGGCTTCTTTGGATTTACATTGAAGAATAATAAATTTAACTAAATTGACTTATGTCTTTCTTTTTAACTTTCTAATTAGATTTTTTTTTATTTAAGGTTTAGTGCCCCTTTATGGGTTTTTCTGAGCTATTCCATTGATAACTATGTTGATAATAAGTCATCATCAGATCATTACTGTGGACCCTTCATCCATTCAAAGTTCTTCCAAGTGTGGCTGGGCCTGGTACTGCAGCTCAGCCCCTTAAATTTAGATGAGTTATCAGTGTTTACTAAAGAATAATATAGTGCTGGGGAAAAATAGAAAAAAGCTCATACTTACCGAGCCCCGGTCCTCTTCTGGTCCCCCACAGCTTCTGTTTGGCGCTGTCTGGTCCCCCAATATTTTTTCTCTTCATCCTTCCGAGACAAGCGCTTGCTGTGGGACCAGCCCACAGTGGGCAGGTCCTTCAAGTGCTCATATTTGAAAAATAAAAAAGATCGGAGGACCATAAGAAGCCAAGGAGGAGCTGAGGTGGGACAAGCAAGGGACCGAGGCTCTGTAAGTATGGAGTTTTTTTCCTTTTCTTCTGCCATGTCACTTATCTATGTGTAAAGAATAAAATTACTACTTTTTTAAATACTGTGTGCACAGACAATCATTTTTCCCAAAGACATGGAGCCCATAATAATAGACTGTGTGAACATAACTTTAAGCAGTTTTTTTAAAAGAAAAACCAAGTTTTAGGATTATAAGCCAGCTCATGAGGATAATTGCCATATAGTATTTGACCCACTAATTTCACAGTCTGTTTACACTCTAACAATTCATGATTTGCAGCCAGACTCCAATACAAAATGAGATGTGCAGGTAACAGTGAAATGAAAAATAAAACAACAGTGAGTTGCCTACTGTGAATGAGACTGTTCCTTGAGGTCCTTTTAGCCCCTAAAAAAATAGAGAACACTAAACATTATTTTCATGTTTCACCCTATAGACAATTACACTATCTCACATAAGTAAGTACACCTCTCAAATTTTGGTAAATGTAAAAGTGGAAATAACAAAATTGGGCCCTACTTGTCAATATATTGTGTGGCCATCATTATTTTAAAACACTGCCTTAAAGGGGTACTCCGGTGGAAAACTTTTATTTTTAAATCAACCGGTGCTCTCTGCTGACACCTCAGGTCATGTCAGGAACTGCCCAGAGCTGGAGAAGTTTGCTATGGGAAATTGTTCCTGCTCTGGACAGTTTATGACATGGAACAAGGTGTCAGAAGAAAGCACCGTGGACAGACAAAAAAGAAATCCAAAAAGAAATTAACTTCCTCTGTATTATACAGCAGCTGATAAGTACTGGAAGGGTTAAGATTTTTAAATAGAAGTCATTTACAAATCTGTATACCTTTCTGGCACCAGTTGATTTTAAAAAAAAAATTTCCACCAGACTACCCCTTTAAGTCTCTTAGGCATGGAGTTCATCAGAGCCTTAAACCTTGCCCCCTGAAGGCCTCTTCCACTTCTCCATGAGAACATCATAGAGCTGGTGGATGTTAAAGACCTTGTCCAATAGAGTTTAGGTCAAGATACATGCTTGGCAGGTCAATCACCTTTAGCAAGGCAGTGGTCATCATGAAGGTGTGTTGTGGGTCATTATAATGACGGAATACTGCCCTGCAGCCCAGTATCCTAAGGGAGTTGGAATTCATGATTCCCTCAATGATCTGTAGCTCCCCAGTGCCAACAGCACTCATGCAGCTCAAGATCATTCCACTTGCACCACTATGCTTGACTGTAGGCAAGACACACTTGTCTTTGTATTCCTCACCTGGTTGCCACAACACAGGATTACCACTATCTAACCCAAATACGTTTATCTTGCTCTCTTTTGACCACACAACATGGTTCCTGTAATCTGTGTCCTAAGTCAGCTTGTTTTAAGCAAACCGTCAGCAGGCTTTTTTGTGCTTCATCTTCTGGAATGAGAGCCATGTAGACCAAATGGATGCAGCATGTGGCGTATGGCCTGGGCACTGACAGGTTAACCCCCTTCCCCATCTCTTCACCCTCTGCATCAATGCTAGCAGCATTTTTATGTTTATTTCCCAAAGACAACCTATGGATATGATACTGAGCACATGCACTCAACTTTTTTGGTTGACCATGGCGACCGCTGTTCTAAGTGGAACCTGTCTTATACACTAGAAGAACCGCTCTTTTGTGTATAGTAAGCTAAATATAAGACGGCTGACCCTTTGAGACCTTGATTCTGAATTCTACCAAATACCAGACAACTGCCTGATGCAGCAATTTTGATTGATTTTGTAGAAGTTATGGACTCACTATTTTATTGTTTTATTGTTTTCCTTCCTATTGTTATTATCTTGCTCTCAAATTTCAATTAAGGTCCCTTTGGACCTAATAGATCCTTTGTGAATATGCGTAACACTGTTTGGATGTACGATTATGCTCCACCAGTCAAGGTTATTATGCATGTTCATATGTAAACTCTGACACATCTGATGTCATAATATATTATATGTTACATTTCTTATGTTTATAAAATTCAATAAAAACATTGTGAAACTAAGTGAAACCTGTCCTGTGAAACCACTGTAGCTCTTGCTGCAGCTTATTTTCAGGGTCTTAATAATCTTCTTATAGCTCTATCTAGTCTTTATCTAGAGCAACAATTCTTTTTTCCCATCCTTCAGAGAGTTCTTTGTTATGAGGTGCCATGTTGAACTTCCAGTGACCAGTATTGGAGAAGGTGTGAGTGATAACACCAAATTTAAGACACCTCCTTCCTATTAAAGGGTTACTCCACTCCCCAGCGTCCGGACCTCAATGTTCCCTCCCATAGACTTGCATTGAGGGGGCGGGACGTGACGTCATGGAAGCCCGCACCCAGCAATCAGAACTCACGAACACGGAAGCCCGCACCCAGCAATCAGAACATTGAATTCCAGATGCTGAGGAGCGAAGTAGCCCTTTAACACCTGAGACTTTGTAACACTAACAAGTCACATGACACCAAGGGAGGGAAAATGGCTAATTGGACCCAATATGGAAATTTCCACTCAGGAGTGTACTCACTTTTGTTGCCAAAGTTAAGACATTAATGGCTGTGTGTTGAGTTATTTTGAGGAGACAGCAACACTGTTATACTGGCTATGTACTCACTACTTTACATTGTAGCAGAGTGTCATTTCTTCACTGTTGTCACGTAATAAGATATAATAAAATACTTACATAAACGTGAGGGGTGTACTCACTTATTTGAGATACTATATGTATGTTGTATTGCGATTTTTATAAATGCTTTTATTACCCTTGCACCAGGAGGTCCTCTTTCTCCAGGGTTACCGTATGTTCCAGGGAGGCCAGAATTGCCCTTAAATAAGCACAATATTACATTTACATTTTTTTTTTTATTCAAGCAATAATAACTAACGTCATTCTTACTGTCATCAGAAACAACTTTTCACATGGAGGTCAAAGATGTAATTGTGAGTTTTTACCAGGGAAGGGGACAGCACTGTGCTCAGCTCCCCGGCAGGGCCAGGAGATCCATCCATTTCTCTGCAAAGCAGTCTATGAAGGGAAATGTATGTATCTCTCGCCCAAACAGTAATAAATATAGAAAAAGTAAATAGAAGAAACTTCAAAAAGCTCTATGCTTAGTCAATAAAATCTTTTATTTTCTGTATGGCAGAATAGTGGTCAATGTCTTAGTTTGAAATAACTAAGATTTTATAATAAACTAAAATAAAATTTTATAATAAACTAAAATATCTGAGTGCCCAGTGTTGCCTGTTTTTTTCTACCTAATCCTTGTGATGGAGGAAAAGCAACATAGGAGGAAGTACTTGTCGTCATATACCTTCCTCATATCCAATCCTCATATCCCGACCTCATATCCCATCCTCATATCCAGTTCTCAAATCCTGTCCTCATATCCAGTTCTCATATCCCATCCTCATATCCCAACCTCATATCCCGTGCTCATACCGTGACCTCATATCCTGTCCTCATATCCCGTCCTCATATTCTGTCCTCATATCCCAACCTCATATCCCATCCTCACCTCCCGTTCTCATATCCTGTCCTCATATCTCATCCTCACATCCCGTCCTCATATCCTAACCTTATATCCTATCCTCATATCCCAACCTCATATCCCGTCCTCATATTCAGACCTCATATCCCAACCTCATACCCCATCCTCATATTCCGTCCTCATATCCGAACCTCATATCCAGTCCTCATATCCTGTCTTCACATCCTGACCTCACATCCTGTCCTCATATCTCATCCTCATACCCCATCCTCAGGTGGGGCTAAGCTGTGATGAAGAGATTGTAGGGTGAAACTAGAAGGAGGTAAGGTTATATGGAAGTGGGCATAACTTGAAAGCTGGACCAATGCACAAAAAGAGTAGAAAATAAAAAGGGCTTAACCGCTTAAGGACCCATGGCGTATGGGTACGTCCTGGGTCCCGGTCCTGCAATATAACGCGGGGTCACGCGGTGACCCCGCATCATATCGCTTCGGGCCTGGCGTCATAGTGAAGCCGGGACCTGCCGCTAAAAGCGCGCGACACTGATCGCGGTGCCGCACACTATTAACCCTTTAGCCGTGCGCTCAAAGCTGAGCCACGCGGCTAAAAACGAAAGTAAAAGTGCCCGGCTAGCTCAGGGAGCTGTTCGGGATCGTTGCGGCATCCCAAACATTTGTAGCACAGGAGGAGGTCTTCTTACCTTCTCCTGCGCTGTCCGATCGCCGAATGAATGCTTCAAGCCTGAGATCCAGGCTTGAGCATTCAATCGCCGAAAACACTGATTGATCCATTCCTATGGAGATGCATCAATCAGTGTAAAAGATCAGTTAATGTAATGTTATAGCCCCCTATAGGAGCTATAATATTGCATAAGAAAATCATTAACCCTTTCAAATATCCCTTCCGCTAATAAAAGTTAGAATCACCCGGCATTTCCAAGAATAAAAAAAACACAGTCCCCAGGCTGTGGAAGGCCACTACCCCCCCCCCCCCCCCCATCACTCTCATCGTGGCTCCAGGAACTCTCCCACCTCCACAGGATGGAGGAACTGATTGCAGATTCCAGGCGTCTGGTGGACAAACATCACCTCATCTGGGGTCCGTGGATCAATTTTCTCTCCTCTACTGAATACAGAGACCTACATCTGCCCCCCCCCCCTGATTCTACACATTGATAGCTGATCGGATAGTGTTCAACCCCTACCACTGCTTTCTGTATAGCTGCTGCCTGATGCCGACACACCATGACCGGGAGTCCGTCCTGCGCGCCCTATGGAGAGGTATGCCTTTCTATGCTTTCTTCTCTTCTCCCCTCCCCCTTCTCTGCGATTTCTCTTCCCCCCCTTTCTTTCCCCCTTACCGTTTTTCCTAGTCATGCTCCATCCCCGACTTTTTCCTACTCATGTTGGACTTGCTGTAGCTATAGTTCACAAACCATTGTAGATGTGCCACAGACCCTACTTGAGCTGCCTTGTTGATTCCCTACCTTGGAGCTAATTTGAATTGTTATCATCTTAACTATAGACATGTTGCGTCCAGACACTTGTGTGTGTTTTGGCCTCTGTTTGTGCTTTTGTTTTTTATGCAAATCTTTAATAAATTTTACTCTTGAAAAAAAAAAACACAGTGTAAATGAAAATAAACATATGTGGTATCGCCGCGTGCAGAAATGTCCGAATTATAAAAATGTACTGCTTTTTAAACTGCATGTTCAATGGCGTACGCACAAAAAATTCCAAATTCCAAAATAGCGCATTTTTGATCACTTTTTATACCACAAAAAAGTGAATAAAAAGTGATCAAAAAGTCTGATCAGAATGGTACCGCTAAAAACTTCAGATCACTGCGCAAAAAACGAGCCCTCATAGCGCCCTAAACACAGAAAAATAAAAAAGTTATAGGGGTCAGAAGATGACCATTTTAAACGTATAAATTTTCCTGCATGTAGTTATGATTTTTTCTGAAGTGATACAAAATCAAACCTATATAAGTAGGGTATCATTTTAACTGTATGGACCTACAGAATAAAGATAAGGTGTCATTTTTGCCGAAAAATGTACTGCGTAAAAACGGAAGCCCCCAAAACTTACAAAATAGTGTTTTTTCATCAATTTTGTCGCACATTGATTTTTTCCCCATTTCACCGTAAATTTTTGGGTAAAATGACTAATGTCATTACAAAGTAGAATTAGTGACGCAGAAAATAAGCCATTTTTAGGTGAAAATTTTTTTATTTTAGGTGAAAATTTTAAAGAGTTATGATTTTTTAAAGTTAAGGAGGAAAAATTGAAAATGAAAAAACGGAAAAAGCCCAGGTCCTTAAAGGGGTATTCCAGGCAAAACCATTTATATATATATATATATATATATATATATATATATATATATCAACTGGCTCCGGAAAGTTAAACAGATTTGTAAATTACTTCTATTAAAAAAATCTTAATCCTTCCAATAGTTATTAGCTTCTGAAGTTTTCTGTCCAACTGCTCAATGATGATGTCACGTCCCGATGATGATGTGCATGATGGGAGAATATCCCCATAGGAACTGCACAGCTCCCGGGACTTGAGTCATTAGAGAGCAGTTAGACAGAAAACAACAACTCAACTTCAGAAGCTAATAACTATTGGAAGGATGAAGATTTTTTAATAGAAGTAATTTACAAATCTGTTTAACTTTCCGGAGCCAGTTGATATATAAAAAAAAGTTTTGGCCTGGAATACCCCTTTAAGGAGTTAAATGGTGGGTGTGGCTTTGTGAGATGGGGTGTAGCATGCTGGAAGGGTGTGCCAGACTGACGCACTCACCAGAAGATGTAGAGCTTGTGGAGTATGGCACTGGAAGTCCTATATAGTTGCATGGGACTTAAAGGAAAACTGTCACATGTTTGCTCATGAACTATCCACACTGATGGTACTGATGGATAGTGCGGGAGATGCTGATTCCAATGATCCCTACCTTGCCCAGATCCGCCCTGCCGTTCGTTCGCAATCGTAGTTTTATTATATGTGGAAATCTGTCTGTAACTGGCACGGGCAGGGCTTCTGCAGCTTAACTGGCACTGATGTCAGCGCCGCTTATGAATATTCATCCCCCCTCCCTCCAGCTCTCCCTCTCTTTGCTGCTCCTAACTGGAGGGAGGGGGGGTGAATATTCCTAAGCGGCACTGACATCAGTGCCAGTTAAGCTGCAGAAGCCCCACCCGTGCCAGTTACAGACAGATTTCCACATATAATAAAACTACGATTGTGGGAGAATGGCCGGGCGGCTCCCGCACTATCGTTGGAATCAGCGTCTCCCGCACTATCCATCAGTACCTGTGGATGGAGCGGGAGAAAATATGTGACAGTTTTCCTTTAAGACAAAAACCCCATCCTTCATATAAGGGGGTAGGTTAGGGTTAATTTAACTATGATATATTTTTTTTTTACATAAAAGTAACATGTGTACTAAGTTTCATCAAAATATCTCCAGTCATTTGGAAGTTATGCTGAAACATACATTTCCCATAGAGACTTTAAACAAAAACCCAGACCGTTGCAAATGGGGGTGGGTAAGGGTTAATTTATCTAGCCTATGTTTGTAGTTGACATATAGGTAACATGTGTACCAAGTTTCATGAAAATATCTTTAGCCGTTTGGAAGTGATGCACATATGAGTTACACATATTGGCCTAATTTATGGCTTATAATTATGAGAATATCCTTACCCGCCTGCCTCTCACTCCTTTAGGACCAGGATCTCCAGGTTTACCAAGATCACCATCATCTCCCTATGAAGAAAAAAATGATTGAGCACACAGGGATTTTACAACCCTCGCAGTCAGATAACAGTGCGAAATAATGAGTCAGGCGTGGAAACATACTACACGTGTATTGCTGTAGAACCATGTTTCTCTATGCTTTTGAGCTAAGGCCTCCCTAAATAGTTAACTTATAATTGTACCCCAAAAGCTATAAACATACATTGATGTGTCTATTAAAACCATTTAGGTTGTTTAAAAATCAGAACATTTTAAGGGTGCGTTCCCACAGGGCGTATATGCAGCGTATTTGACGCTGCGCAAAATTTATGGCAGCAGCGGGAAATACACTGCGTATGCCTTGCTCACTATACACACAGGGCTTTCCGGCAGCAGCCCTATGTGTGCAGTGAGTTTTGGAGGTGGGGCTGTGTGCCGGAGTATCTGTGACGCGCGGCTCCGCCTCCAAAACTCACTGCACACATAGAGCGGCCGCCGGAAAGCCCTGTGTGTATAATGAGCTGCTGCCGTAAATTTTGCAAAGCGTCAAATACGCTGCGTATACACCCTGTGTGAACGCACCCTTAGACTGTTCTAGTTTTCATCTGATATTAGTTGGTTTACTTCTACACCAAAAAAGTAAAAAAGTGTACCATCAAATAGTGCTGATTTTCCATAGACTTTTTATTGAGCACTTTATTACGTGAAAAATATGGCTGCTTTTTTTTTTATTCCTATTTTACGGCCGTATTTTTCATGTCATTTTATAATTTGTAAATCCAGCCTTAGAATTGGCAGCAAGCATTTTTCCATTAGATGAAATCAGAAATCGATGTGAATGTAAAGGGTTGTATCATTCCAACATTTTACTTTGTTGGGCCGGTAAAGTACAAGCTGACTGTTCACTGAAACATATTTTGACAATAACCTCATGTCCTGCATTCTTTCCCGCAGCTGCCAATCATTGCAGTAAATAAGAAGTAAAGAAGCAGAATGCTTTAAATACCTGAGGACCAGGATATCCAGGGAATCCAATATGGCCCTAGAGAGGAAAGAAACACATTTTCATTGCATTATATAACTGTGTTCTCTGAAAGTAATAAAGATTGGCACACAAAAAAATGATTATGACTTTTTGTTCATGTTAGTAAAAGCATAAAAATATGTCTCCAAAGTATCACAAGCTCATAAAAAACATTACAAATTTGGCCATATTTAAAATATCAAGCATTTGCCATTAAAGGGGTAGTCTCATTACAGACATCCCTTTAAAGGGGTACTCCGGTGCTTACACATCTTATCCCCTATCCAAAGGATAGGGGATAAGATGCCTGATCGCGGGAGTCCCACAGCTGGGGACGCCCGTGATCATGCACACGACACCCCGTTTGTAATCAGTCCCCAGAGTGTGTTCGCTCCGGGTCTGATTACGGGCGACCACCGGGCCGGCGGCGTGTGATGTCATGCCTCCGCCCCCGTGTGACGTCATGCTCCGCCCCTCAATGCAAGCCTACGGGAGGGGGCGTGATAGCTATAAGATGTATAAGCACCGGAGAACCGCTTTAATCTGGGTCTATTAGCAACATGTTGGGCTGTATGTCCCCATCCCTTTTTGAGATGATGTAAAGCTACAGCTGATGGAGGGTAGTGATGAGCAGCAGGGGCCATATTTGAATTTGCAATATTTTGCGAATATATTGACGATTATTCGTCCTATGTTCGTGAAATACGCATATCCGCTATGTTCGTTCACTTTTTTTCCATGCGAAAATTTGCATGGAAAATTCACATAAAAATGTGCATGTGAAAAAAACTAAAAAAAAAATGAGTATTCGTTATTACCAATATATAGCACTATATTCTAAATATTCGCGAAATCATGAAGTGCCGATATTTGCGATAAAAATTTGCATTACGAATGGCGGGCACAAAACATGACCTAACTGTACAACTGCTAATCCATTGGGGGATGTCCACCTTGATTGTTTTTAAAGAATATTTTAAAGAGTTTGTTAGGGCAAGAAAATCTACATCTAGAATCCAAAGATGTTTTAAAAACCCGGTCTTGAACTAGGCAAATAAAATTTTTTTGTTTTTTGCACAGCCCTAGCAGCATATGATTTTTTTAAAATTCCAGAATACCACTTTAAGGGTGCGTTCACATGCTATTACTAGCAGCGGGTTTCCCTCTGCAGGAATCCTGCTGCGAGTTACGCAACCATTGAGTTAAATGGGTCCACAGACAGTCAGCAATAGTGTCAGGTTTACGGACTGTCCGCGGACCCATTCAAATGAATGGTAGCGTAACTCACAGTGGGTTTCTCGCAGCGAGAAACCCGCTGCTAGTTATTAGTGTGTGAACGCACCCTAAAAGTGGACTCCCTGATTGGTTAGCTTTTTTATTTTTAAAGATTTCTGGCTTTTGCAGTATGGGAAGTATTATAGCATAAACTCTGTGCTTTTGCTTCCAGTATTCTTTTTGTGTTTTAGACTGTGTTTCCACAGCTAGAAGTGGATCCATGATCAAGGAGAAGTATGAATCCTTATTTCTCATTCCTTTTGGATCCACTTCTGGCTTTGGCAAAAAAAATTGGCAATTTTCCAAAAAAAAAAAAAAAGACTTTCAAGTAGAAACGCAGCCCTAGTGCCTTGCTTTAGTCTACTTTATGCCTAGTTTTTAAGTTACTTGTCAGTTCAAATCTTTTTTTTATTTTTTATAAAACATAGTTTTATTAGGTTTTACAAATAATATAAAATAGGTACATCATCAGGGCTCTTGCTTCTGTTTCTGGTTGTTGATCTGCTAATGTTTGCAGATTAGGGTTACCAAAGGGATATTTGTAGGGACAGTTACGTTTAGTAGTGTCTCATGTTAGGCTTAGTGTTAATTGATAGATCTTGGTAAAAAATGAGGGATAGCTAGCAAGGGTAAGGGCTCCTGTTCATCTTCTGGTTTAGTGTCTGACTGCCAGCATCAGCATTTGTTTGTTCCATAATTTCATTAGAATTCAGTTCCACTTTCCGATTGATGAATTGCTATTCTTCTTAGTTGTACCTGCCAGCATTGGTAAGTGCTAATATATTACTTAAATAAATACAGCCATAAATCATTAAAAAAAAAAAAAAAAAAATCAGCTAAGGTGCCAACACCATTTCTATCTCCTTGTAAATATTAAATAGCAACCTTATAATTGCGGAGTTACATTGTATGTAGAGAAAGCAAAATCAGAGGAAATTTAGTCATTAACCCCGTAACGACCACGGACGTAAATGTACGTCCTGGTTTGGTGGGACTTCCCGCACCAGGACGTACATTTACGTCCTGTGTATGACCGCGAGCATCGGAAGGGTGCTCTCGTCATACATAGCAGGTTCCGGCTGCTAGCAGCAGGCGGGGACCCGCCCGTAATGGCCGACATCCGCGATCGTGCGGATGTCCGCCATTAACCCCTCCGATGCCGTGATCAATACAGATCACGGCATCTGCGGCATTGTGGCACTTTGGATGATCGGATCGCCCGCAGCGCTGCCGCGGGGATCCGATCATCCAGCAAGACAGCCGGAGGTCCCCTTACCTAGCTCCGGCTGTCTCCCGGGGTCTTCTGCTCTGGTCTGCAATCGAGCAGACCAGAGCAGAAGATCACCGATAATACTGAGCAGTGCTATGTCCTATGCATAGCACTGCACAGTATTAGCAATCAAATGATTGCTATAGATAGTCTCCTATGGGGAGATAAAAAGTGTAAAAAAAAAGTTGAAAAATGTAAAAAGAAAAAGTTAAAAAAAAAAGTGAAAAATCCCCTCCCCCAATAAAAATTAAAATTGTCAGTTTTTCCCATTTTACCCCCAAAAAGCGTGATTTTTTTTTTTAACAAACATATTTGGTATCGCCGCATGCGTAAATGTCCGAACTATCAAAATATAATGTTAATGATCCCGTACAGTGAATGGTGTAAATGTAAAAAATTTAAAAAGTCCACAAATCCTGCTTTTTTGTCACATTTTATTTAAAAAAATTTATAAAAAATGATCTAAAAGTTTTTTATATGCAAATGTGGTATCTAAAAAAAAGTACAGATGATGGCGCAAAAAATGAGCCCTCATACCGCCCTATATACAGAAAAATGAAAAAGTTATAGGTGGTCAAAATAGCGCGATAGATTACTGATTTTGTACAAAAAGTTTTTGATTTTTTTTTAGCGGTACAAAAATATAAAAGTATCTAGCCATGGGTATCATTTTAATCGTATTGACCCACAGAATAAAGAACACATGTCATTTTTACCGTAAAGTGTACAGTGTGAAAACAGCCTCCAAAATGTGCAAAATTTTGGTTTTCATTGAAATTTCCTCCCTAAAAAATTAGGGGTTTTAATTCCCTTCCCTATTTATTTTCCATGGTATTTACTAAGGTTTCCCTACATTTTCCACTTTCCCTACATTTTGCTTTTTTTTACACATGCTCTGACCTGTATCGTTTTCATCAGCTGAAATCCACCACATTTTATGTGGAAGCCTTAGTAAATATGTCGTTTTTTTTTTTAAATGCCGGGAATACGCCCCCTTATTGGAGACCACGCCCCTTTCTCTGCGACCACACCCCCTTTTCAGGTTTTCTAAGCAAAATGGAGAAATAGTCAGGGTTTTTTCAAGTATGGCGCAAATTCTGGCGCAAAATCTGGCACAGACAGAATTTCTGGCGCAATGCGACAGAATCTAGTGCACAACCCGACAAAACATGTCGGGTTTGCAATAGTAAATGAGGTCTATTGTTGCAATACAATTGTAAGCAAGTAAATTTTAATTAAAACATTTTTTAAATGGGTGTCCATAGCAGATATATTTATCTACAGTACATAGTATACACAGTAACTGTGGGCCATTAATTTGGACCTGAAATGATTAAAATGTTCTCACTAAAAGTAAAAAGAAGTTGGTTGGATAACTGGATAACATGGAGCTTTACCTTTTCTCCCTTTACACCGGGGAAACCGTATCCATCTGCACCATCTATGCCCTGGCAAACACAAGCACAGTTATAATTACTGAAAACAATAAAAGACAAAAACAAGAATCAGCAGCTCAAATACCTTCTGAGTTTATAACCTGGAGAATACTTCTTTAAATTTAAAATCTCAGGGTAATTTATGATTGCACTTGCAGCACATTTTGGCATGGATTGTGTCTTGCTCGTTTTTAGAAGGTGAGAGGAAAGTGGGTAATGTTTAGAGGGAGAAAGTTTGGCCAACATCAATGTTCTGACTGCTTGTAGCAGTCAAAGCTGTGCAGTCAAGACGCAACAACTTTATCAAGAAGTAAACATTTTTGAAGATTTTCACTCCAATCTTAGTTTAAAACTAGATTCACACAGTGTAGAAGTAAATAAAATAAAAAATAAAAGAAAATTACCTTGAACATTTTTTATTAAAGTCTTTGAAAAAACAGCAAACCAATCCACACTGATGGCTACTTATTCATAGACTTTATTAAAGGGTACCGCTCATCAAAAAAACTTTTGATATATTATAGATTAATGTATGCAGAATAACTTTACAATTGCATGTTATTAAAAAATATGCTTCTTTCTATTTAATTTTCCACTTTGAAGAAATGACCACTAGGGGTCTCCCTACCAGTCCTGGCAGCAAGCATTTCAGACTCATGCTGGAGTCCTAAACACTACGAGCTGCCAGTCTGCTTTGTTCACAAAGGAGAACACTCAGAGCTGCCAGCCTGCTTTGTTCACAGCCTGTTTGGCTGTGAACAAAGCAGGCTGGCAGCTCTGAGTGTTTAGGACTCCAGCATGAGTCAGAAATGCTTGCTGACAGGACTGATTGGGAAAAATACAATAGAAAGAAGCATATTTTTCATTAACATGCTATTGGAAAGTTATTCAACATTCATTAATCTAAAATATATCAAAAGTTTATTTGATGAGAGGTACCCTTTAAAGCACATTATTAAAGGGATACTCCACTGGAAAACATTTTCTTTTAAATCAACTGGTGCCAGAAAGTGGAAAAGATTTGTAAAATACGTCTATTAAAAAATCCCAATGCTTCCAGTACTTTTTAGATGATGTATACTACAGAGAAAATTATTTTCTTTTTTAATTTCCTTTCTGTCTGACAACATGCTCTCTGCTGACACCTCTGTCCGTGTCAGGAACTGTTCAGAGCAAGAGAGGTTTGCTATGGGGATTTGCTCCTACTCTGGACAATTCCTAAAATGGACAGAGGTGTCAGCAGAGAGCATGTTGTCAGACAGAAAGGAAATTCAAAAAGAAAAGAACTTCATCTGTGGAATATAGTAGCTGATAAGTACTGAAAGGATTGGGATTTTTTAATAGAAGTAATTTACAAATCTGTTTAACTTTCTGGCACCAGTTGATTTAAAAGAAAATGTTTTCCAGTCGAGTACCCCTTTAACTTTAAAAAAAAAATTTACTTTTTTAAACCTATTTTTCTGCCATTTTGTTTTGATTTTTCAATGTGTGGACCTAGACTAAGATTGGCATGTAAGTGCCAGTCTTAATACATTTTCTCCAAAATCTTAAAAAAAGAAAAAAAATTAAGAAAAGAAATTAAGAAATTAAGGATTAAACTGAATGTGCGTACTGGCAAACCTCTGCGTCCTGTAATTCCAGTGTCACCTTTGTCTCCAGGGTCTCCAGGTTCTCCCTGAAAATGGAAAAAAGAAAGAAAAACTAATTAAATAAGATAATAAACAAAATTCAAGCATGTGTGACTGTGTTATTACCAGTGTTGATATATATTTTTACTCAAAGCTGGGTTGTGCTGAGATGTTCATTGATATTATTTTAAATGTAAAAACAATATTCCTCATAACAAAATAAAATCCTGGTTTTGCAATTATCGTATGCAAATAATCTTATTTTAAGTGCATTAAAAAATGCAGTTGTGGTCTCTGGAGACGATGCTCATCAGCTGATGCATGTGATCATCATAATGTATAAAGAGGTTACATTTGTCAAGCTTACAATTATATTCAGACCATGCCTACCTTTAGTCCTTTAGGTCCAACATTGCCAGAGGTACCAGGAGCACCAGGAGCACCAGCTGTTCCCTACAAAACAAACAAATGAATAGTAAAGTAGACCTAATATTTCCCTATGTCTAGATTAATTAGCATCTATATCACTCTATGCCCTTTAAATGGGCACTGTCACCACCTTTATTTTTTGATACGTTGTAGTACTTGTGTACTAAAACATATCTCTAATATATTGTCATTATTTTTTTTTGATTATCAGGGTGAAATTTACATTAAAAAACCGGCCATTAGGGGTCACCCTCCTAGTGGCCGGCTGCAGCCTGGCGTGACGTCACGCCTGAAAAAGGACTGATTTTGGCCTGGCAATCAGTCCTTTTTCATTTAGGCTGCTCTCGCTCCCTGCCTGTCGATCAGAAAAGCGGGAGCGAGCACATTGGCTCCCGGCCACTGGCTGGGAGGTCACTCCTCCCGCACATGTTGTCGACGCCGCTGTCCCTGCACACCCGCAGCCGGACTCTGCAGGTATCAGATGGAGGGAACGGGATATGCGGTCGGGCGGGCGGGGGATTTGTGATGGAGGGAACGGGGTGACGGAGGGAACGGGCTAGCACCGTACCGCCGCATGGCACTAACTTATAGTTTATTTACACAGAGTGCCTCCAGCTGTTTCACTACTACAACTCCCAGCATGCCCTGACAGCCAATATATGTCAGGGCAAGCTGGGAGTTGTAGTGGTGAAACAGCTGGAGGCACCCTGTGTAGATAAACTAAGGGCGGAAGTGTTGTCCCCAGCAGGCATCAGTGACGTGGTGCCTGCTGGGGAAGTCTGCCTAGTAGCGAGCACACTACCAGGCAGACAAAAAGTTATTTTTAATATAATAAAAAAAAATTGAAAGCTGGGAGGGGGTTAGGGATAGATTGGCAATAGGCATGGACCGAAAAAAAAATATAGGATGGTGGGAGCTACCCTTTAAAGGCCAGCCAGTTGGGACTTTAAAAGAGTTTTTTTTAGATTGAAGAAAAATATCTAAAGGGATGAAATGCCATAAAATAACAATATAGCTAGTACTCATTTGGTAAATCCCACACTGCACCAGTGCACCCCAATGGTCTCTGTGTGCTTAACTGCAGTGATATAGTGCCCCGCTACCCATGTAACTGCTGAAGCCAATCACTGGCCTTGGCAGTCCATGAAGTGAAAAGACTAAGGCCAGTACTTACTAGTAAAAGTGCTTACATTGTACTTAAAGGGGTATTCCAGGAAAAAACTTTTTTATATATATCAACTGGCTTCAGAAAGTTAAACAGATTTGTAAATTACTTCTATTAAAAATCTTAATCCTTTCAGTACTTAGGAGCTTCTGAAGTTAAGGTTGTTCTTTTTCTGTCTAAATCCTCTCTGATGACACCTGTCTCGGGAAATGTCCAGTTTAGAAGAGGTTTGCTATGGGGATTTGCTTCTAAACTGGGCGTTTCCTGAGACAGGTGTCATCAGAGAGGATTTAGACAGAAAAGAACAACCTTAACTTCAGAAGCTCATAAGTACTGAAAGGATTAAGATTTTTTAATAGAAGTAATTTACAAATCTGTTTAACTTTCTGGAGCCAATTCATATATATTTATAAAAAAGTTTTTTCTTGGAATACCCCTTTAAGTTTTTCTCTCTCTCTAAATTTATGCCGGTGTTGGTGCAATGGTTGGTCACATCAATCGGCCTTTACATTATGTAGAAACACATGTTTGTATAATAAATAAAGTAATAAAATAATTGATAAAATGTTGCATAAGTCAGTCAGCCAATCATCTGTATGACTTTATGGAAGTGCTGGGGGTGTGGAGTATATTGCTAAATGAAGGCATCATGTTTGAGGGGATAATGTAGAAAGGGGCAGTAAACTCAGAATTGGATTAAGTAATGTGTTAGGCCAGATTATAAATCTGTTGGGTGGATTTACAACTGTGAATATTGGAAATGAAATATAGTGTTTGGGGTAGTACATGATTCTATAATGAATGGGTAACCAGTGCATTGCCTGACACAGCACAGAGACATAGTGTGGGGTTAAGCAGAACGATGAGCCAGTACGCTGCATTTAGGATAAATAAGGGAGGGGAGAGTTTAGTCAAGGTACGACTGATCAGTGATGCAGAGCCAGCACTGCAATGGGTCCCGATGGTTCCATTGGACCTAAGCAGCACTTTCACAGGGATGGCAAAATGCTGCCCTAAAAAGATTTTTAACCCTTCCTGACCCATGAGTCAGGTCAGCATCATAACCGGTAGATCCCCACTGCTATCAGCCGCTGACATCTGCTGATAATGATGGACATTGGAGCTGACTCCAATGTCCATCCTTTAAATGCTTAAATTTCATAATCAAATAATCAATAGCGATCACAGCATTTAAACATTAAATGTCAGTAATCCCTGGTCTCTAGGGAACCAGTCTGCAGCTATGTGATGTAATTGCCAGCTGCAGATGGGTTGTTGGGGAAGAGCCGGGACTTACCCCTCCTTCCCGATGCTCCCTCGATCAGCGATTGCTTCAGGCTGACTTAGGCTGCCCTCAGCAATCGAGTGGCGAAAAAATACATCAAAGTAATGCAATGATGCAAACTAATGGCTTATGATAGGCCAAAAAAAGGTGTTTAAAAAAAAAAGGTAAAATTTTTTTTTTGTTAAATATAGAAAAAAATCCCCCCCCCCCAATAAAAGTTTACATGACCCCCTTTTTCCCATTTTTGAAATAGAACACTGTAAAAAATAAATAAATATATATATATATATATATATATATATATATATATGTATATATGTATACATACATATTTGGTATCGTTGCATGCATAATTTTCCAGACTATTGAGTAATGATGTTCCTAATCATAAATGGTGAAAGGCGTAAACTAAAAAAAATACCAAATGCCTATAATTACTGATGGGGGGGGAACCTGCAGCATTTCACTCTTGGACCCCGGCAGCACAGTGCCATTCACGGAGTTAAACTGTGACATCACAATTGCTAGTAATAAACTGAGATTTTTTGAAAAAAAAGTCTGCTTCAGATCTTCAGTTTATAGTTAATTTCCACAGCTGGCAGAAATTTTCAAAATGTTTAAAAAAAAAAAAAAAAAAAACCTGTTTTCTCTACCTATTTATTTCATTGAGTTATTGGGGATGTAATAATGAAATATTTGCAGTCCCCAACTCTACAAACCTATAGAATTAGTGAATGTGACATGCAAAGATTTATGGGTAAATTCTTTGAACCCTCTCATACACAACACTGTTTGTTCAGTCCCAACCGGACAGAGTACCTTTAGGATGACTAAATAGGGAAGAAAAGTCATTTGTAAGGCATAGTCATGAAAACAGAAATAGAAAAACATTATTATTATTGTTATTTTTTTATTATTATGATTATTATTGTTATTATTTTATTATATAATTCTGTAACAGAGCATGTGGGGACAGGCTTCATACAATACTAAGGGTTATCATGAATGTATTTTCCACAATATGTTTCCACAAACCTGAGGTCCTGGTAGACCTTGCTGGCCTTGTAGCCCAGGTGGTCCAGGCAAACCTTTAGGTCCCTAAAATGTACATGCACAGTATAAACCAAGGACAGTCATGTAAATAAAAGCGAGAAAACATTATATATTGCATGCATTATGTTGCATGTAATTCCATAAAAACCACAATGCTATCAATGGGAACCAGGCGCTATATATATAAAATATATATATATATATATATTATTATTATTAATAAAACAATATTTTTACTTTCATTTACTTGCTACTGTTCCAAACTGGAATTAAATTTACAATTTGATCAACACAACATGCACAGTACTTTAAAAGGACAAAATACCTATTATTGCGAGTGGCACAAGCAATAATAAGAACAAAAGGTTGACGTCTGTTGAGCTCATAATTATTTAGGTCAAGGCTTTGACTGGACCATTTTAGAACATTAATGCTTGGATCTAAACCATTCCATTGTAACTCTGGCTGCATTTTAGGGTCATTGGGGGAGATTCAACAAGCCCTGTGCTTAGGAAAAGGTGACCAGTTGCCCATAGCAACCAATGAGATTGTTTCTTTCATTTTTCAGAAATGAAAGAAGCGATCTGATTGGTTGCAATGGGCTACTGGTGGACTTTTCCTCTGCACAGGTTTTGATAAATCTCCCCCATTGCTTTCATTAAGGCCTGTCCTGTAGATACTACCACCTCTACCATGTACCACTGGGGGGGGGGGGGGGGAGCGGGGATGCTCAGGGTGATGGGCAGTGCTGGGTTTCTGCAAAACATAGCGATTTGCAATTTTTGTCTCAACTGACCAGAGCACCTTCTTCTACAAGTTTGTTGTGTCTCCTACATGGCTTGTGGCAAATTTCTTGTGGCTTATTTTCAACGGGGACTTTCTTCTTGTCACTCTTCCTAAGAGGCTAGAATTGTGGAGTACATGACTAATAGTTGTCCTGTGGACAGTTTGGGTGGACAACCTTGTCTTGGTAGATTTGCAATTGTGCCATATTTTTTCTATTTTTATATGATGAATCTTTGTTCTGTCAGATGTTGAAAGCTTGGGATTTTTTTTATAACATATGACTGCTTCTGTAAATCTCCACAATTTTTTCCCTGACCTGTTTTCCGGGCCATTGGTCTTTATGCTGCTCTTTGTTCAGTAATGCTTACTAACAAACTTTAAAGGGGTACTCCGGAGGAAAACAAATATTTTCAAATCAACTGGTGCCACTTCGATTTAAAAATCTTAATCCTTCCAGTACTTACAGCTGCTGTAGGCATCAGATGAAGTTGTTTAGTTCTTTTCTGTCTGACCACAGTGCTCTATACTGAGTACAAGCAAATCCCCATAGCAAACCTCTCCTGCTCTGGACAGTTCCTGACACGGACAGGGGTGTCAGCAGAGCGCACTTTGGTCAGACTGAAAAGAACTATACAACTTCATCTGAAGCATACAGCATCTGATAAGTAATTTACAAATCTGTTTAACTTTCTGGCACCAGTTGATTTGAAATCTTTTTCTTTTCCTACCGGAGTACCCTTCACAGAAAAGGTGTATTTATACTGAGATGAAGTTGCAGACATGTGGACCCTATTTACTTATTATGATACTTGTAAATGTGACTTCTAAAGAAAATTGGTAAAATTGTTGGGGGTTTGTTGTTGGGGGTTTCACAGTAAAGCAGATGAGTACATAAATACAAGAATTTTGAAGTCCATGTTTTATTATCATCCACTTCCAAATTATAAACTATTTTGTGTTGGTCCATTACATAAATTAAAAAAATCCTAATAATCCTAATAAATAAATTTGAATCTGTGGTTGTACCATAACAAAATATAGAAAGGAACAAGGGGATAAATACTTATTTAAGGCACTGTACGTTGTCAACTGTATAACAATAACTTTAGACATGTCTTCAGTGAAGTAACAAATAAATATATAAATAAATAAATAACCTGTATGCCCTGGATGCCACCTTCCCCTGGATAGCCTGGTTCACCAGGAACTCCTCGTTCACCCTTCAAGTAGAAAAAAAAAAAGACTATTGTTACCAGTACACAAACCAGTATGTTAATAACTTTTAGCCCTATGTAACAAGCAAGCAAACATGTTTAGTCTACAGTATTCACAGATATATGAAAATGCCACTCAACCTGGCTAAAAAATCCATTCAATGGTATCTATCTAAAACATGAATGAAGAAGAGCATTGCATAGATTCAGCTTTACCATTACCATAATTAATAGCAAGGTAAATGCATTTCACAGGTTGTTAATACCAAATATGTATTGTACCTATTTGCTCTCAAGGAACATATATTTAATAAACCTATGTTTCTAAAGACACAAATGCAATAGAATTGAATGCTTAGCCCAGCTCTGTGTCACATGATCGAGATGCCTTCTTAATATAAGTCTACAGACCCTGTCTCGATCACGTGGCACAGAGCAGAAAAGAAGCATGCGACAATGCGGTGTTCTCCCAGATCATTTTAGCGAACAACTGCGGTCTGAAAACTCAAATCTACACCAATAAAAACTGCTTTAATTAAATAATACACTTTTACATTTTGTGAATTCTCTTAGGCTAAATTTACACCAAGTTTGTGGTGCACTGTTACTGACCTGAAAATCTCTTGACCTTTAGAGCAATGTGCCCTTTAATTCTAATGTCATAGTAGGAGCTGACTGTATAATCATCAGCATCATTTGATATTCTGTAACACCCAGAGTAAGGATGAGTACAGACTAGTGCTCATCCCAACTACTGACCCTACCTACTTGGACGCTGTGCCCTAAATGGCAGCCCCCAACTGGACGATGGTCCTTATGCGGGGCTAAGTGCACGGGGAGTCAGGGAAGTCAGCCATGCCTGGTCAGCAACGCGCAGGCAGATAAGGTACAAAACCAGTATACAACAGGTTAATGAGGGACAAGCCAGAAGTCAGAAACCAAGAGGGCAGTATAGTACAAAATCACCAACCAGAGGCAGAGTCAGTACAACCAAGGGTCAGACCTAAAGAGCAATGTCATGTCCGAAGCAGAAAGCAAGGTAAGGTCCCAAGCCCCGGAACCAAGGGAAGAATCCCAACATAGGCTGGAGCAATGATACCATAGTCACTGAAAAAGCACGGGAGAAAAGGGTCTTTTTTAAATGCCAGCAGCTTGGGCATATTTAAAAAAAAATGCTTTTGGTCAAGGTACCCCTTTAATTTTAAAGTTAAGTTCACGCCCATCTGAGGATTCCCTGAATTGTCAGAAAATATAAACCCACATATTTCTGGAATGCGGGGAAATATCAATAAACTGCAAAAAAGGCTTATAATCAGGGCAAAGCAATTAAAAATCAAATTTTTAGATGGCCATTAGGTTTGCTTTAAATGCACTCGTTCATTACAAAACCCTATGTACACCACTAATCGAAAGGGTGTCCTTAAAGGAAAACTGTCAGCTTGCTGCCCCCCACACTAACCAGCGGTACAGGCTCCAGGGGACGCTGATAAGTTTGATGATTACTGTGCCCGGATGTGCCCGGATCTGCCCGGCCGTTCGGCCGATATGTTCATTTTTCCCTATGTGCTAATGAAGTGCTCACTGGCACAGGCGGGGTAACTGGCACTCTGAGGTCCCCGCCGCCAGCCACAGCACCGCCCAACTCATCAATATTCCTCTCCTCCCTCCGCCTCTCCCTCTTCTCCCCGCTCTGAAATGAAGAGGGAGAGGCAGATTGAGGGGAGGAATACTGATGAGCTGGGCAGCACTGCAGCAGGCGGCGGTGACTTCAGAGTGCCAGTTAACGCTGCCTGTGCCAGTTAGCACTTCATTAGCATATAGGGAAAAACGAAGATATCGGGAGAACGGCCACGCGGATCTGGGCACAGTAAGCATCAAACTGAACAGCGTCCTCAGCACTATTAGACAGTACTGCTGATTAGTGCAGGGGGGGGGGTGCAAGCTGATAGTTTTCCTTTTTCTTTGGCAATTTCTGACAATTAATAGATTAATAGCAGATATACTGTAAGTGATTTTACAGACATACATTTGGCAGGCTTATTTCAAGCAGTTCCACTGAGTGTAATCCCTGAATGAGGTGTGATTTCAGCCTAAGACATACTTCTTTTTCTCAACATTTTGTGACATTAGATGTAGAAATCAAATATATGGAAAATGTATATGAAATTTGGCACTGACTAATGTATATTTCAAGGCGAAATTTTTCAGCAGAACATCTGTGTATTTTGTCTAGTAAATTGCTCCCCCCCCAAACACACACACACACATTTATACATGTACACAGTTTATATTCAGGCTACAACAAATGATTAAGTATGAATTTTAACTTTATCTAAATAGTTGCAAACCTAGAGTACAAAGATTGTAATACTTCCTTCACATGCCATCTCGCATCTGTTAGAAAAGCCTTAAACTCTCCTTTCCTTTCCAGCATCTTGTATTTACAGCTCCAGTGGGACATATGTGTGCCAGTCGGCATTACTCTACTTGGCTGTAAATTATGAGAATACCGAGTGGCTTTGAACCTACTTACTGTATGTGATGAAATAGCGCAAATCCTCAAACATGAGTTAAATTAAGCCAAACAAAGCAAAAAGATAAAATAAATAAACACAGTATATACCGTAGTTTATAAAAACACTAAAAATGAAATCAAATGTAAATGCCAGAGTAATGATAACATTACTGGTATTCCCTAATGGTAGGCACATAAAAATAAATCATTCTGTCATCTCATTAGGACTTATTAGGTCATTGTCAATGTTGCACATACTATAACCACTCACCTTTAAGCCAGGAGGTCCTCTACGGCCTTGCGGACCCTTTGTAGAAAATCATGGAAAGTTAATGTCATGAACCATTTATAATCATAAAACTTTAGAGATTAAGTGGCTTAATACATTTTCTGTTTTTCCAAGGCTTGAAACACATAACCATGCTACTTTGTTGTACGGTTTTCCCAAGCACAAACACTTGTTAATACATTACACTTTCCAATGGTATTTTGCCTTATTTGGATAATGCAATGAAATATAAATACAAGTACGACTTCAACATGTTGGAACTCACTGCCAGCGTATGGCAGCTTTCTATTAAAAAAATGTTCTGCATGGAATATAGAAAAGTCTTTGGTCTGTTTGGTCACTATTTGACGATTTACAGTATTGTGTGGCACTGATACTTCAGCACTTTACAACATTTCGTTTTTTTTCCAATGCAAAGTGGTGGCATTTTGTATAGCATTTTCTTAAGATAACTGTATCAAAGTTTTATTTAGGCTAGAAGCTCAGGAGACCTGATGTATTGATAGTATAGTGAACGGAGGTTTTAAAGGGGTACTCTGCCCCTAGACATCTTATCCCCTATCCAAAGGATAGGGGATAAGATGTCAGATCGCCGGGGTCCCGCTGCTGGGGACCCCGGGGATCGCCGCTGCAGCACCCCGCTATCATTACTGTCAGAGCAAGATCGCTCTGCACGTAATGACGGGCAATACAGGGGCCGGAGCATCGTTACGTCACGGCTCCGCCCCCTCATGACGTCACGGCCCGCCCCCGTCAATATAAGTCTATGGGAGGGGGCGTGGCGGTCGTCACACCCCTTGCCATAGACTTGCATTAAGGGGACGGGCCGTAATGTCATGAGGGGCGGAGCGATGATGTCACGCTGCTCCGGCCGCTGTATCGCCCGTCATTACGTACAGAGCAAACTCGCTCTGTGCAGTAATGATAGCGTGATGCCGCAGCGGCGATCCCCGGGGTCCCCAGCAGCGGACCGCGGTGATCTAACATCTTATCCCCTATCCTTTGGATAGGGGATAAGATGCCAGGGGCGGAGTACCCCTTTAAGTAGGTTGGTACCCTATATAAAAATTGCCTATATAAAATGATACATACAATAAAGGAAATGTATATTTTTGAACACTAGTGACTTAATATCTAAACATTATAGAGCTATTCAACACGCAACGCTCAGTCCAAACCACTAGTCCATTATTATTACTAAAAACAAGTCTCTACTAGTGTGCCTCCAGCTGTTGCAAAAATACAACTCACAGCATGCCCGGACAGCCTTTGGCTGTCCGGGCATGTTGAGAGTTGTAGTTTTGCAACAATTGGAGACACACTGGTTGGAAAACACTGACCTAGAGAATAATATAGCACATAAATAACAGAATAAGAATTTTACTTCTAGGCCATCATCACCACGTTCCCCTCCAATGCCATCATTTCCTGGTTCACCCTGTTAAAAAAAAAAATAGGGAACTTTTTACAAATACACATATACTTAAGTAACATTTATAAATCAATGCACATCATACAAATATTGCAAGTTACCACATATTGTAGCAGGATTCTTATACACATAACATTGGATTAGAATAGTTCATAGACTTTGTCAGTATGTGGTGAGTGCGGTGTGGATGATGTAATGCACAGTTCGTGATGCCAGGGTAATGTCAACCACCACATTCCAAGGTTTAGACAGTTCTCATGGGCCAAGCACTGGGGACAATGATGAGCACAATGCAGGGTTACAAACAATACAGGAACAGTTCAAATAGTAGTGCAAAGTCACAGGAGTTTTCTGCAGGGATCACAGTTGCTTCAGGGCACTATGTGACATGTATTCCTTACTGATGAACTAGATTCTGGTTTGCTTAAACCTGGTTTGCTTAGCTTTTTTCTTTTAAATCAACTGGTGGCAGAAAGTTAAACATGTAAATTACGTCTATTAAAAAATCTTAATCCTTTCAGTACTTATTAGCTGCTGAATGCTACAGAGGAAATTCCTTTCTTTTTGGAACACTGATGACATCACGAGCACAGTGCTCTCTGCTGACATCTCTGTCAATTTTAGCAACCATGCATAGCAGATGCATAGCAGATGTATCCTGAGGGCAGCATGGTGGCTCAGTGGTTAGCACTGCTGCCTTGCAGTGCTGGGGACTTGGGTTCAAATCCCACTAAGGACAACAATAAATAAAGTGTTGTTATTATTATTATAATAACGTCAGGAAAGAGCACTGTGCTCGTGATGTCATCAGAGAGCATTCCAAAAAGAAAAGAATTTCCTCTGTAGTATTCAGTAGCTAATAAGTACAGGAAGGATTAAGATTTTTTAATAGAAGTAATTTACAAATATGTTTAACTTTCTGCCACCAGTTGATTTAAAAGAAAAAAGGTTTTCACCGGAGTACCCCTTTAATATTTTTTAGACTGTACTGGCTTGGATTATGTCACTTCTAGGAGACTTGGGAGTTGACAGAAACTAACTCTCCCCTCCACACAGGTATCTGGGAATAGGGCGTACTGCCAGGTGGAAACTGTAGATTTTTAAGACCAGAGCTGTCCGAGGCTTCCTTCCTCCTGTAATCCTTTTCTTTGGCTAATGGTGTCCGAGGGCTCTCTTGGCTTCTCCCCACTGCAGACTTGCTTTACTCTCGGATACATGTGTTGGTCAGCGAGATCCTGTGGAGGGTGCTATAGCCCTGGAATATTTTAGCGCAGCAACAGGAATTTTCTTCGGCCTGACCTCATGTGGTGAGGTACAGGTCCACAGCAGAGGTCTAGAGGTGACCTCCACTCTTCTCACAACTCTCTTCCTGAATGAACTAACTCCACCCTGTCTAGCAGACTTGGAGGAGGCAGGGCAGCAGCCCTGGATGGCTAGTAGCAAACATGTGACCCCCGTAGCATACTCCTGCACAACAGGTTAACCCCTTAGGATACAGCAGGCATGGAAGCTCATAGAGAGTTTAATACATTACATTAAAGGGTTATCCAGGAATAAAAAAAAACAGAGCTGCCTTCTTTCAAAAATCACCTCCCGCCTGTCTCCAGGTTTGGTGTGGTTCTGCAGCTCAGTTCCATTGAAGTGAATGGAGCCAAATTGTAAAACCGCACCCAACTTGGAGGCAGACGTAGAGCTGTTTTAGCTGTGTTTTTCTATTCCTAGATAACCCCTTTAAATAACACATTTCCATTTTCCTCCCATAGACTTGCATTGAGGGGGCACGGTGTGACATCACAAGGGGAGTAGGCATAATGTCACAACCCCCTCAGCCCACACCCAGCATTCAGAACACAATGTTCTGAACACTGGGGCAGTGGAGTACCCCTATAAATCAACATCCTGTGTAAACCGAGGATGTAATTTTGAAGATGAGAAAATTAAAGAGCCGCACACATGATCCAGTGATTGTTCGGCCAGGCCTTCAATTGAGGCCATGTGAAGGCTCAATAAATGAGGGACGATCAACAATATCCCAGCATTTTAGGGACCTGCTTGGCCTGCGTAAAATGACACTAAGGCATAAACACTGTGTCACTGGGGAAAAAAATGTATACTTTATATTACAGTACCTGTCTTCCTGCATTTCCTTTCTGTCCTTTTGGACCTTGAATATTATTATTAATTCCAGGTTCCCCCTAAAAAGAAAAAAATTTGTATTTCATGAAGCACAATGTTAGAACTATATTAATTTCTATTTATTGTATACTAGAAAGCTGTATATTTTTATCAACAATATAAATAGATTTTATAGTAATTCAGTACCTCTGCAATCGTTATTGGCACATGAAAAACATGATAGAGGTCTATCTTAGGCTGGGTTCACACCACGTTTTGTTAAATACGGTTCCCGAATACGGCTGGGAGGAGGGGGGCGGGGCTTAATCGCGGTGCCCGCACTCAGCCGTATTCGGGAACCGTATTTAATGTATGTCTATGAGCGGACCGGAGTGAACCGCAGCCTCCGGTCGGCTTCGTTTTCGGCCGTATGCGGTTTCCCGACCACAGGCAAAAACGTGGTCGACCGCGTTTTTGCCTACGGTCGGGAAACCGCATACGGACGAAAACGAAGCCGACTGGAGGCTGCGGCTCACTCCGGTCCGCTCATAGACATACATTAAATACGGTTCCCGAATACGGCTGAGTGCGGGCGCCGCGATTAATCCCCGCCCCCCTCCTCTCAGCCGTATACGGGAACTGTATTTAACAAAACGTGGTGTGAACCCAGCCTAACAGCCACTAGACTTTCTCTGTTTTGAAGGAAAAAAAATGCATTCTAGCTGGTATAACAGTCAACCCCAAAAAACTAACGTATTATTTGTGTCATTTCAACAGACTTGACCAAGCAAGGAGGGACATCATTTGTTTGTGGAGGAAAGACTATTTGTACATCAACACAGTTTTGAGTCAAACTTTTGAATATCCAACCACAAGAGGTAGAACTGACGCTTATTGACACTTATCTAAGCACAGAGTCAGCTAGGACATCTCTGAAGGAATTCACAGACCTGCATTATTAGTGCAATCGAAAAAAGGAATATCCAGCATCCAGGTGAAGTCCAAACAGGTATATCTTTATTCGGAGACTTGCAAATACACGTTTAAAACACTCTGACGCGTTTCACGCTTTCGCGCTTAGTCATGGAGTGCATTATTAGTGAGTTCCCCATTTTCTCTTTCTCTGTTTATATGTGTGTATAATATAAGATATCTAGCTGTATTTTTTTTTCATGCGATATGTGTCTATCTATTCATGTCTATTCATGTCATAAGTACTATCTCAGCCAGTGATATTTTAGCCAGTTTTTTTCAGTGATAGTATTTGGATCTGGCTAATGAATTTTTTTAGTCGTTTTTTTCAGTGATTTTTTTTTTTTAAAGTAACAAATAAGCATTTTTACTTAACAGCATCTATCGATTATCATGTAGGCCAGTTGTTCTCAACCTTTTTCGTGATTGTACCCCCAAAGGGTGAAAGTATGTCCGTGGGTAAATTCCTGTGGAACTCACGCGCGAGGGGTAACCGCTGACAAAATAAGTCATAAAAGTACTTAATTTCATAATGGCGTGTGCTTACCTTTCTAATGCGATACTAAAGCGATGCTTAATCCCCTTATGCCATTATTCCCACCTCCATCTTAATCTCCTTGTGCCAATATTTCCCCCTCCATTCCACCTGGGCCAATATATGAGATACAAACAATAACATCCTCTCATATTGTTACACTTAGTTTAACATGCTTATCAGGCCTCTGTCTATACCGTTTGGTGGGAGTCGGAGGGCCGCACTGACTGGTGATGTTCTTCTGCTCTGTGCCAACAGGGATGTCACACGTGAGGCCCGGCAGCCACTGCAGGTCACGTAAAGTGGCCATGGCCACAGCTCCGACCGTGGTGCAGTATAGTGAGCTGCGATTGCGGCGTCCCATCCGCGCTCTGCACTGACAAATACTGTCCATTGCACGGCCAGTATTTGTCAGCGAATTGCCGAACCCCCACATAAACCTTGGCGTACCCCTAGGGGTACCCATACCCCTGGTTGAGAACCCCTGATGTGGGCATATGTAGTTGTTTATGCATAGATACTTTATAACTTTATAAAATTATATTTTGGACCCCACGGACATACACCATTGACTGCAGTTCACATCTGGGTAGAATATGTTAATACTTTCAGAGGATTCTGAAATTCAAAAACCGTGCACGGTGCAGCAGAATTCCATTGAAGATAATGGGAAGTTACGACATCGGAATTTCCAAGCTGAATATCTCCGCTCAGAAATTCCATAGTATGAATGCGTCCTAAATATTAAACATTCAGCTTTGCATTACTTACAGGGTCACCTCTCAGACCAGGCTCACCGCGTTCACCTGGCTCTCCACGAGGACCTCTTCTGCCCTAGTATTTAAAGACAAAAACAAATAATACATACATAATAATTACATACACAATTACAAGTGGATATAATAGATTTTCAACATTCTTGGCAATTATTGTTTAAAAAATTGTTAGGACTGGGAGATATAGTTTATAGCAAAGATTAACTATCCCTAACTATCCCCCTTTAGCACCACAATACCAATCCTGAGATATAGGACCATGGTAGTAGGCCTTCCTGCATTGCTTTACATGGAGTATGTTCAATAATGAAGTATGTGTGTACAATAGAATGTATACAGCTAACGTCCAAAAAAGAGACTCTTTGAAACCAAACAAAAGATATTGCAGTGCTACAGTCAGGGACATGCACAGGATGGTTTAAAGGAGGGAATTTACAGCCACGAACATGGACATACTTGCATAGTAAACTCATATTTACCATAAAGAGAAACGTATTTATTGTGACACACAATACTACAATACATAATGTGCATCTTCACCCCTTGCTAATTATTATTTAAAGATACTTGCCCATTGGTATCTATCATTTATTTATTACCTAAATAAATAACTAGCCACTAACTCACGTTCGAAAAAGACCTTTTTATGAGGCTTTTTATTAGCATACGTCTATTAGTACATTCGGTCCAAAGGGTTTAAAGGGATTTTCTGGATTATAAAACACATTTTCAAATGCCCCTGATATTCTCTGCTAAAAGGGGAGGGGGTCCCGCATTCAACACACTGAATCATTAGAAGGAGTTAATAGTGAACCCAAAGAACAGACAGCACATTGCATTTGATGATAACTGAATATGGCTTCATTTCCCCCTTTGTAATGCCACAATACAATGAAACAAACAATTCCTGCCTAGTTCCTCCCTAGATTACAACTGTCTACATACCCTTGGTCCTTCACTCCCAGTTTCCCCTGGCAAACCAGGCTCTCCACGATTACCCTAAATAAGGAAAAAAAGTTCTGCTAAGTAAAACAAACATTATAATATACAGAAAATAAATGCATTTCCCTTTGCTAAATTCTATAATGGCACTCAATAGAAATTTCCCCTTTTGCTGCCAGTACAGTTTTCACACATTTAACACACAAACCTTAAAATTATGAATTTAAAAAATACAATTACCATGCATAATAATGGATACCTGGCACATTGTGAAAATACCGCTGCATCAAAGTGTAACATTTTGTAAAAATAAATAAATTCATGTTTATGCCTAAAGGTCTGACACACATCCCCATCAAAAAATCTCAAGTGGTACGTTACTCATGCCTATGTCTGCATATACATATTCATGATAAATAAAGAGACTATATAGTGTCTTCACAATCTAGATGGCAGTAAGCATCCAACTCATGAAGAGAGATTAGGTGAAGTTAGATAAGGAACAGCTCATCTTTACATTAATTTACTAAAAGGGAAAAAAAAAATCTCCTTCTTCATTGGTACAGAGAGTGACAACATGAAGAAAGTTTCTTGTATCGCAGCCCTGGGGTCACAAAAAGGCGGTAGAGGAAATGTCGCCTACATAGAGAGGTGTAGCGTCACTGCTTGTAGCTCTGTAGTTTATGAAAAGCTTTCATTTACCTGCTCACCCGACACACCATCAATACCATTATCACCATCATCTCCCTACAAAAAATAAATCAGCATTAAGTAAAACAGAACATTGATTTTACAAATGAAAATAATTATTTACATATTGTTTGTGGGTAAAATTTTGTAAGGGTTAACTCAAACTAAACTCATTTGCTGGGGAAAAATCGGCAGCTAATACGCTTGAGAATACTTGCAGATTTTCTTTTAGCAAATTTGCTGTTGGTTTGGTGTGGATTTTACCTTTCCTAATGATTTCAATGAGAAAATCTGTAACAAAACTGCAACATAAATTCACATGCTGCAGGTCAATTTCTGTCTTAAAGGGGTACTCCACTGCCCCAGTGGATAGACTTGCATTGAGGGGCGTGACGTCACGAGGGAGCGTGACCATGACGTTACGACCCCCGCAGCCCTCACCCAGCATTCGGAACAAAATGTTCCAAACGTTGGGGTAGGTGAGTACCCCATTAAAAATTTCCACTGTGTGTAGATGTCATTTCAAAAATCATATCTTCTGTACATCAAATCTGCAGCAAATAAGTCTTGTGTGTGTTTATCCTATTCAAGTAATATATAATATTCAGGTTGTGCTCTTAATTTCTAAATCTAGGTAGAACGTACTCGTTCGCCTCGAAAGCCTCTTCCACCCTGAAAAGAAAAAAAAAGAGGATTATTTATTTATTTATGAAACTACGCATCATTTTGGATTATATTTACAAGTTATGGCATTATATACTCAAATAATTTCTCATACAATTTATTATGTAGTTTCTTAATGCTTTTACAAAATAATCAGATTCTACACTGCATATGCAACAATTAGAACTATGTTTGGAAAATGAATAAGCTATTTTTAACCCCAATTGACAAACTATTGCCTGTATTTGTTTTGTATCATTATAAATATTAGCCTTCCATGGGTCTAGAATTTATCAATGTAGACTTGCCTTGAGTCCTCTAGGCCCTTGACAGCCACTTTCTCCACGAGTTCCATTCAATCCCCGTTGACCTCTCTCACCCTAAAAAAAATACTAAATTAGAAATTGCATGTTTCCCTAGTATATTCTAAGTATAATGCCACTGTTGTAAAATGATGCTTATATACTCAGCATGCTGCAGTTTATGTGAGTTTTACTAAATTTCAGGGTCCGACATCCAAGGGTGTCCCTCTCCAGATAGAGATAAATGATAATGATGGCTATGAATGATGGAATGGAAGAGTGTTGTAAATTGAATGGGACACCATTACAAACTTTGCTATGGTTACTTGTTGTGTTCTGTTGCTCTTCATTATTTTTTGCATTATTTTTTACTCTGTGATATTATTCTGTGCATTATACCTTATAAAGTCATCATTATTTGCTTCTTTTTCCATGTGCTTTGAGGTCAGTGTGTTGATGGTGACATTTTATGTGCATTATTCTTGTTTTAAAATATCATGTTGAGTATTATCCCTGTACATTTATATACCCATGTTCATCAAAAATGCGCTGTGGCATCATTGCATGCATTATTATTGCCCTCAGACATGCAACTGTGTATTGTCTGTTTACTGTACCATCTGTGTGTGTATTATTCCTATGCTATTATGTCATTGAGTGCATTATCATAGAACTATTAGACATCACTTCGGGAATTGTCTCTATGTTATGACCATCCATTTACACCTTATCTCACTAGTGTAACACAATGGGGGGCATTTATCATTGTCTTTAGAGCTGTTTTTGTGTGTAGATGTGTCTCTATTTTGGTAACTCAGGCTATTTTTTGTGACTTTTTGGTTTACACCTTTTTTTTTAGAAAGACTGTACAGACCAGCTGTTAAGGTTAGTCTTGTGCAGTGGTTATGAATTTATGAACTGCAACTTTTTAAAAGTCGCAAAAACCACCAAAAAGTCGCAAAACGACACCAGCCCAAACTTAGCTTAGCTTTTTGGTGTATGTGAAGAATAACATTTCAGAAAATGTGTACCTCCACAAAATGTATCAAATGCCTTGCGACCATTTAATAAATTTGGCGGAGTCACGCAAAAAAAAAAAAAAAGAACTAAAAATGAACTACATCACACCTAATTGAGTCAATGCCCCCCCCCCCTCCAATATTCATGTTCCTTCACAAAGTTTCTCATCCCACAACATCCAGTATTAACTCAATGCCGTAACATTAGTCTGTGCATTATCTCTGTGTTATTTTTAGGAAAGACACATTGCACGGTCTGAAAACCAAAATGCACCTAAGCTTATCAGATTCACAACTGACTTTATGGTAAGGTATTATGCTGCTGCAGAAGGGGGTCTTGTATCATGTGATTATGTTATTTCCTGTCATCATTGGAATTGGTAAAATGGGGCTCGGTATAAATGTCTTATTTATAAAGATCCACCATCATTTTTACTAGATATGAATATAGAACAGTTGCTCTCCAAGAATTTTCTTGCTAGACAGATAAATATTGTTCAATAGTGAGGGCTATATTTCCCAATATGTGTATCCTGCTTCGTAACAATCAACGGGTGCATCAGACTTTATGAATAAGTGTAAATATTTCGGAGAATAAAGCCTGTCCTTCTCATTTGATAAACCGCCACTGCAGCTTTGAGCCAAAGTCAAAATTGGATCCAGTAGAAAGGAGAAGGACATTCCTTCTATTATATTTTCCTTTCCTATACTCCTTGTTTTGGCTCAAAAATTGCAGTGGCAGTTTTCAAAAAATTCCAGAAAAAAAGACCTGTATGGGAACCTAACCTAATAATGTTCAGACTCAGGTGTGTGTTCTAAACAGGTAGTGTATAGGCTTATACAGGATCACACATACAACTTTTTCTTTTTATTGCTGTTTGTTTTAGCACCAAAAGATGAAGATAAAGGAGCAGAGAATAATTTGGTTGTTTTCATACTTTTTAGATGACTTCTTAACTTGTGCTGTGTTAGGAACTTATCCCAGTGTATGTGATTTCACATTTCCTAAACTAACGTCAAACTTCATTAAGCTGCTGTGTTTTCCTAAAGCTTAAAACATGTTCCTAAAATGTGGTGAAGAAGCCTGAAGACGAATATTACGGGTTTTTATAGCACAGTGCTCAAATCTTCACTAAGATCTTTTCTTATAACAATACTTTTATATGAGACAAAAAGTGTTCAAGTCCTACTTACCATCCCGCCTTCTTCACCAGGATGTCCTTGAGGGCCATTAGTACCAGGACTTCCCTAGTAACAGAAAAATACAAGTTTTAGCTACTTACAGGACTTTAAGCCATGTTCCCACAGGCAAAATTTCCGTGCAGACATTGCCTTGACGGCAAAGCACTGGCAAAACGTTCTGGTGCTAGGAATGCTTGGAAATGCACCATCTTATAGACGGCAATGCATTTCCATGTGGACACCGCAGAAAGAATAGACATGTCTATTCTTTCCACAGACTCCGAAATCAGGATCTTCGTAGCGGAAACATCTGATGAGGAAATTCCGCAATATGGACAGTGCAGCAGAATCCTATTGCTGCAGAATATCCATGCTGAACTCAACAAGGAAATTCCATTGTTAGAACATAGCCTTATAACTGAGCAGCATCTACTATTTTATAAGGAATTGCTTGTAAACAGGCTCTTTACTACAGGGGCAAAACCTGTTAAAAATCTAATATTTATGCAGGCAGCCTGGGCATCTTTTATAGAAAAAACGTTTTGTTGTAGTACGCCTTTAATATCTTCAAATATTGTATACAATAGCTCAAATCAAGGAGAAATCTTATTTCTTTACGATTCCTGCTTCTCACATCTTGCTTGTCTCCTCTTAGCAAAATGTAGTGTCCTCTCAGGAAGGCCATTGCTGGCTGAGACAGGTCCTTGATGGCCTAGGAGGGTCCCTGCTGTACTTCCTTGTGTCAGGAAGAAACAAGGTAATGTTTAGCATTGGGGACAAGACACTTTCAGGACAACAGAAGTAGTGGTTTGTCAGGAATGTTTTTGGCTCAGCCTAGATACTTTTGAAAATAAAAAGAAATCGCTGGACAACCCTTAAAAAACTTCACTGTATACTCAGCTATTCTCCCCCACGTCCTGTATTGTGCTACACATGAGAACATTCTCCCTCCTAGTACTCTTTCCTGCCGCCCAAAAATGATAATTGTCATGGTTATTTTGTCTAAGAACTGGCCACTACTGGCTGCTGTTTTAATGTGAAGAATTTTGAAGAATCTGTGAGCAGTTCCCCATATTAGACATTTATGACATATCCACAAGATATGCTATAAATGTCTCATATATCCATTGTCTGATATATATATATATATATATATATATATATATATATATATATGTATATATATATTGTTTTTGATTTTTTTGACAACTTTTTTATTTTTCATGTTACCACTTATACTGTTAGATATATCACATTCAGTAACACACACACTATATTTATATATTTATTTCACATAGTTAGTACGGTCGAAAAAAGACATATGTCCATCAAGTTCAACCAGGGAATTAAGGGGTAGGGGTGTGGCGCGATATTGGGGAAGGGATGAGATTTTATATTTCTTCATAAGCATTAATCTTATTTTGTTCCAATTTTGCTCTGGACAGTTCCTGGCATGGACAGAGGTGTCAGCAGAGAGCACTGTGGTCAGACAGAAAAGAAATTCAATAAGAAATGAACTTCCTCTGTAGTATACAGCAGCTGATAAGTACTGGAAGGATTAAGATTATATATGTCTGTGTCTATGGATGTCTATGGATGTCTGACATAGTATATGGGGGAACTGATTCAGTTCCTTCCATTCACGGCGGCTGCATCTTCATCATCGGTGGGCTGGACCCTATGTGCTGTGCATCCATTTGGGGAGTGGTCCCGACGGGCGGTCTCCATGGAGGCGGCTGTGTTGTAAGCGCCGCCGTTGCCATGGAGGCTGTCAGCTGGTGATCACGTGTTAGCGCTCCACGTGACTGACCAGGCGTTATATATATATATATATATATATATTCACATCTGATATTTCCACCTATCTCCAGAACAAGGCTCTCAAACCCCTGTCTAAAGTTAATCAGATTTGTAAATTACATATATTTAAAAATCTTAATCCTTCCAGTACTTATCAGCTGCTGTATACTACAGAGGAAGTTCATTTCTTATTGAATTTCTTTTCTGTCTGACCACAGTGCTCTCTGCTGACACCTCTGTCCATGCCAGGAACTGTCCAGAGCAGGATATGTTTGCTATGGGGATTTGCTCCTGCTCTGGACAGTTCCTGACATGGACAGAGGCATCAGCAGAGAGCACTGTGGTCAGACAGAAAAGAAATTCAATAAGAAAAGAACTTCCTAAATGTCATGGCTGGAATCGGGACTCATCAAAACAGGCAACGTTCTTCCAGTCTTCCAATGTTCAATGAGCCTGTCTGAATTGTGCCTGTTTTCTTTTAATAGCTGACAGGAGTGGTGCCCGGTGTGGTCTTCTGCTGTTGTAGCCTATCTGCTTTAAAGGGGTACTTCGCTGCTCAGCGTTTGGAACAAACTGTTCCGAACACTGGAGCCGGTGCCAAGAGCTGGTGTCGTCATGAGGAGGCGGGGCTATGACGTCATGAGTTCCCGGGGCTCCAGCGTTCGGAACAGTTTATTCCATAGATTTATTCCCATAGATTTATGACTTCCAAGGTATTATACACAACATGGAGGCACACATAGTACATACAGGTATGTCATATCAACCCTGAGGTACTCTAGCCTATAGGGGTTATTTCTGCAACTTTTTCACGATTCCTTGGTATGGTTGAACCCATCGTACCTTAATTCCAGGAGGACCTGGAGCACCACGAAGACCATCTTGTCCGAGACATTTGCAAATCACATTACAGCATTTTCTTTCAGCAACTGTGTCCTAATGAAACACATAAAGTAAATCTTAATAGCAAAAAAGATAAGTAAGTTTCTTACATAGCAAATGTTAGTTATACTGCACAGCTTACAATTTCTTTCAGCATTACACTTGGTAAGTCATAGATTCCAATGCTGAGTGGTTGGTGGTAAGAGAATCCTCTGCCAAATTCTATTTCTTGCAATTCATTTAAATTCTGGTTCCCTTCCAGTCCAATCAATAATAAACCATCCAGGCCTGGAAAACAAAACGCATATTTCCTTTTTTTCTATGTGTACAGTACTCTGAAGTTCAATGTCATAGTAAATTAAGAACCACTTGGAAAGAACATATTCTCAGATGGCCTGCAAATAATTTGTTGGTTAACCATGATTAAAAAGGAACCTTCATGTACATAAGTGAAAGAATTTATAAAAAAATATATATACTTTTAATACTTGGTGTTTGTGTTGCTTTCCCCAGTTACTCTGGTATCCATTACTCCCACACATCAAAAACATACTCAGAGGTCGACTGTTTTCCTAGGAAATTGGTTTGTGGTTTAGATATAAATGATGTCAATAATAACAATGTCTACGCAAACGAATCACAGTGTAGTTAACGCAGAACTTTACTTCTGTCAATCATTAAGGGGAGATGTGTGGCTGCCAATATCAGCCGGTTCAGCCAATATTTACCCCATATAAGAGGGGCCTTCCTGTATATGCTGTTTGGTCTATGTGTTAACTACGGGGTTATGTAAACAGGGCTTTTTGAGTGTTCCAATAAACTACCTAGCAACCACAGGCATTTTAATGAGAGTACTGCCTAGCAACTAGACATTTTAATAGAAGTACTACCTACCAACCACAGATATTTTTATGAGAGTACTTCCTAGTAACCACAGACATTTTAATGAGAGTATTATCTAGCAACTTCAGACATTTTAATAAGTACTACCTAGCAACCAAAAAAAAACATATCTAGTAGAGACCAATATATGGAGGGTGGAATTTGACCACTAACTCATAGACTACCAAACAGGGTAGCCCAAAGAAAACCCTTTATTTCCCATATATCAAGAAAATGTGAATTTAAAAGTGCAATCTTTATTGAAATCGGGTCGCACTTAATGGTGTTTTAAAAATATAGAGCACCATATCGTCCTACTTGTTAGATTCTATATGCATATAAATTGGACCAACTGGTCTATGGATTGAATGAACACTGGAGCGGAGAAGAGGTGCCTGCAGATCACCTGCATTCAGCGCTATTGTAGGACAATGGAGCTCAAAGTTAAAAACTTAACATGGCCCCCCTCGACATGTTTCACTGCCTCAGCAGCGTTATCAAGAGGTAGATAGGCACTGAGTTAAAAAACGCCGTGCAGGGGGTTATAATACCTCCCTTAATGATGTCACAGGATGTCGGGATTCACACATAATAAATTCTCCACCAATGCCTCTCATGTATTAAGAAGTGACACTTAAATCGACCAATCCACATCTCTGTATCGGATCAGCCAATCTCTGTTTGTGTTTCTTGTGCCCAATCGCAATTCCGGAGCCTTGACTGGCACGTACATCGGCGAATCCCCGTAGGGTAAATCGCCAATGACGTGCTGCGCCAGAATCTCGTGCGCGAGGTGATAGAATGAAGGAGCCGGATTCGACTCATCTGCGCATGCTCCGTTCTCCGACGGCTAACAGTAAACTTCCGGTTGCGCGTCTCGATCTGCGCGAGAACTTAGAAATCCTTCATATGCGCGGAAAAGATGCGCGAGAACATAGAGAATTTAGTGAAAACTCATGTCTATTGATTGGTATAGACTTCCAATTCAACAGACTTAATGGACTGAATTGTATATATTGTTATACATATTATGGATTTATTCGACAAAGGAATAAAGTGGAAAGGTTTATTCTGATCTCATCTATGTGAATAGATATGATGAGATTCTGGTAAATCAAGCTAAATGAGTCAGTAGACTGATAAAAAGGAGAGGAGAATTCGATAATGAAAATTTGCATCCCAGAGGAAGTGTGATAGCTGTGACACCAATAAAAGGCTTAAATGCGACACTCACGTAATGGGTATATGAAATACCATAGTTATAGGTTGTTATAAATAGTGTTATATTTTATTTAAGGCAGGTAAACTTAATTAGATAAATGGGCTGAAGGTGAACCCTTCATTCAGGCCCAAAGGAGACATAGATTTCAGTCGGTAAATCCACTTAGCTTCTTCTTGTAGAAGCTTTTTATCCAGATTGCCACGTCTTGGTCCTAAGCGTGGTCTGGCCAAGCCAAAAAATCTCAAACAGGACCAATTCCCCCCATGGTGGGACCAAAAATGTCTTGCTAGGGGTGTATCTGCTCTAGTTCGTATCGTGCTTATATGCTGAGAGATCCTTCTTCTGAACTGTTGAGTGGTTTTTCCTACATAAATCATAGGGCATCCACATTGAGCTATATAGACAATACCGGAGGTTTGACAATTGATAAATTCCCTGATCACATATCTTCGTCCATCAATGGGATTTGTAAAGTCCTTTGTTTTGGGGACTCTCTGACAAAAAGAGCAACTTCCACATGGATAGGAACCAATAATGGTGGACCTCAACCACGTTTCTTCCACATGGTCAGAGTAGTGGCTCTTTACTAGGTGCTCTCTAATGTTTCTCCCTCGTCTGAATGTGACAGACGGATAGTCGGTAAGTACTTCTCTCAGATCGCAATCTGCCATCAAAATGGGCCAATATTTCCGCAAAACGTCCATTACTCGGCGATTGTTTTGATCAAAGGTACCTATACATCTCACAATCTTCTGCCCCGGTACTGTCATAGATCTTTTGTTAGTGGTGAGTAATTCATTTCTCGGAGTGTCCCTAGCACGGGCAAAAGCCCTATGTAGAACTTTCTTTGGATATCCTCGAGATATAAATCTCTGATATAGCAATTTACTCTCTGCCAGAAAGGCTTCATTAGATGAGCAATTGCGTCTCGCTCGCAAGTATTGCCCAACTGGGATGCCTCTCTTTAGGGCTACCGGATGATGACTTCTCCATTGTAGGAAACTATTGGTGGAAGTCGGTTTCCTAAATATCTTTGTATGAATACTGCCACTCGGGTCCAGAGTGATTTTTAGATCCAAGAAGTTAAGAGTGTTTTCATGTATTTCGTGTGTAAAGTGCATACCTATATTATTTTGATTGAGTGCCGTGACAAACTCATTGAATAAGGTGATAGTGCCATCCCAAAATAATAAAATATCATCAATAAATCTACCCCAAAATAAAACGTGACTAGTGTACTTGTGTAAGGTGTCAGAAAAAACTATAGTGTCCTCCCACCACCCTAGAAAGAGATTAGCGAAATTAGGTGCACAAGTAGTGCCCATAGCGGTGCCTTTACATTGTAAATAAAAGTGGCCATCAAATAAAAAGTAATTGTGAGTGAGAAGGAAATGAAGTAAACATAAGACAAATTCATTGTGACTGGTGTATTGTGTGCCTCTTGTGGATAGAAAGTGTCGAACTGCCTCCAAGCCCAGATCATGCTTTATATTGGTGTATAGCGCCTCAACATCGAGGCTTGCTATAAGGGTTTGGGGCGGAAAAGAAATTTCCTGGAGTCGAGTGACAGCATCTCCTGTGTCTTTGATGTACGAAGGGAGGGCCACCACAAAGGGGGCCAGAATCTGGTCCACATACACACTTATCCCCTCTGTCAAATTTTCATTCCCTGAAACGATAGGTCGTCCAGGGATAGGGGTTTTCTGTTTATGTACCTTCGGTAGTGCATATAGAGTAGCTATGGTTGGTTTAGGGTTAAACATAACCCGGAATTCATCCTCTGTTATCAAACAGTTTGTCTTAGCATCTGTCAAGATGGTTTTAAGCTCCGTCACATACACCTCAGTGGGATTGTTGTCTAATTTCTTATAGGTGGAAGGGTCCTTTATTAGTCTCAATACCATATTCTTGTAATCAATCTTATCCATAATTACGACATTTCCTCCTTTGTCAGAGGGTTTTATAATAACCTAGCAACCACGGACATTTTAATGAGAGTTTTACCTAGCAACCACGGACATTTTAATGAGAGTTTTACCTAGCAACCACAGACATTTTAATAAGAGTTTTACCTAGCAACCACAGACATTTTAATGAGAGTTTTACCTAGCAACCACGGACATTTTAATGAGAGTTTTACCTAGCAACCACGGACATTTTAATGAAAGTATTATCTAGCAACTTCAGACATTTTAATAAGTACTACCTAGCAACCACGGACATTTTAATGAGAGTTTTACCTAGCAACCACGGACATTTTAATGAGAGTTTTACCTAGCAACCACGGACATTTTAATGAAAGTATTATCTAGCAACTTCAGACATTTTAATAAGTACTACCTAGCAACCACGGACATTTTAATGAGTACTACCTAGCAACCACGGACATTTTAATGAGAGTTCTACCTAGCAACCACAGCACATCCATAGAGTCCCCAGCTTGTCCAGGGTCACTGTTATTTTTAATGCAGAATTACCATTGAACTGTGTGCAGGGAGTACACATCTGTTAATGGGGGTTTTATCTTCTCATAAGTACAGTATATTATTATTATTATTATTATTATAAATACTTTATTTATAAAGTGTCCTTGCTTCCAGGGCACTTTACATATGATAAAGGTAATAGTATATAACACTAACACAGGAACATTGAGCATTACACAGATGTGGTCGCCGAGTACAGGACTTGCACCCCTGTACCTTAGATGCCCTGTAAGGCAGACTCCATTTGGTGACCCCATGGCCCCCCCTGCACTTGTGGCTTGTAAATAAATCCTAAGTGCCTATGTTACCCAGTGTATTGCATATAAAATGTGTTATACCTTTAAGAATGTTGTCATGTGATTGTAACTAAGGAAGGTAGCAGTGACCATGTGTCCTACAGGGTGACCTATGGGACCCCTCGGAGTTTCCCCCCTATAAACCTTGGGTGGAGCTAGCTCACTCTATTTTCTTGCTTAGCTGAGTGCAGCAAGGTCAAGTCCTAGCTGTGTGTCTGGAGTCCAGAGGAGGCTAAGGTCTACCACACAGCCATGGATCCATAAGTCCACTACCCCCCAGGTCCAAGTTAAAGCCTGGTAAGCTACAAAAAGGGGTAAAGTCTGTCATAGTCAGTCCAAGTTAAGTCTGTCTCCAGTCAGCATGGCCGTGCATCAAATTGTCCAAGTCCACTATAAGTCCCAGCAAGCCCTGTGGTCTCTGCAGTCACTGGCAACCTCCTTGGGCCCAGCCAAGCTGTATAGACATACTGTATGACGAAGCTAACTAGGCAAAAATGTCAGTTTGGGGCTGAGGTGAGAGATCTCTTTACAGGGTACACAATCTGACCATTTGGTAATTCTTTGATATGCTTTTTATTGAGTTTAACTGTGCTTACATACATACTGTACTTGCTTTATGCAGTTCTCCTGTATTATATGCACTGCTCCCCTATTTATATTGTGTCCTCCCTATACCACATGGTGGTTTACTCTTTGAGTATACCTCTCACCTTTTCTGTGTCTGATAACTGTAATGGTATATTAACCCCTTCATGACCCAGCCCATTTTCACCTTCATGAACTGGGCATTTTTTGAAAATCTGACCACTGTCACTTTAAACATTAATAACTTTGGAATGCTTTTACTTATCATTCTGATTCCGAGATTGTTTTTTCGTGACATATTCTACTTTATGTTATTGGTAAAAATTCACTGATATTTGTATCCTTTCTTGGTAAAAAATCTAAAAATTTCATGAAAATTTTGAAACTTTGAAAGTCTCTGCTTTAAAGGAAAATGGATATTCCAAATAAATGACATATTGATTCACATATACAATATGTCTACTTTGTGTTTGCATAAAAAAATTGACAAGTTTTTACTTTTGGAGGGCACCAGAGGGCTTCAAAGTTCCGCAGCAATTTTCCAATTTTTCTCAAGATTTTCAAAATCGTAATTTTTCAGTGCCCAGTTCAGGTTGGAGGTGGATTTTAAGGGTCTTCATATTAGAAATACCCCATAAATGACCCAATTATAAAAACTGCACCCCCCAAAGTATTCAAAATGACATTCAGTAAGTATTTTAACCCTTTAGGTGTTTCACAGGAATAGCAGCAAAGTGAAGGAGAAAATTCTAAATCTTCATTTTTTACACTCGCATTTTCTTGTAGACCCAATTTTTGAATTTTTACAAGGGGTAAAAGGAGAGAAATCACCCTAAAATTTGTAACCCAATTTCTCTCGAGTAAGGAAATACCTCATATGCGTATGTAAAGTGTTCGGCGGGCGCAGTAGAGGGCTCAGAAGGGAAGGAGCGACAATGGGATTTTGGAGAGTGAGTTTTTCTGAAAGGGTTTTTGGGGAGCATGTCCCATTTAGGAAGCCCCTATAGTGCCAGAACAGTGGACCCCCCCACATGTGACCCCATTTTGGAAACTATACCCCTCATGGAATTTAATAAGGGGTGCAGTGAGCATTTACACCCCACTGGCGTTTGACAGATATTTGAAACAGTGGACTGTGCAAATCAAAAATTTTATTTTTCATTTTCACAGACCACTGTTCCAAAAATCTGTCATACACCAGTGGGGTGTAAATGCTCACTGCACCCCTTATTAAATTCTGTGAGGGGTGTAGTTTCCAAAATGGGGTCACATATGGATATTTATTGTTTTGCGTTTGTCAGAACTGCTGTAACAATCAGCCACCCCTGTGCAAATCGCCTCAAATGTACATGGCGCACTCTCCCTTCTGGGCCTTGTTGTGCGCCCCCAGAGCACTTTGCGCCCACATATGGGGTATCTCCGTACTCGGGAGTAATTGCGTTACAAATTTTGGGGGTCTTTTTTCCCTTTTACCCCTTGTGAAAATGAAAATATAGGCCAACACCAGCATGTCAGTGTAAAAAATTTATTTTTTTACACTAACATGCTGGTGTAGACCCCAACTTCACCTTTTCATAAGGGGTTAAAGAAGAAAAAGCCCCCCAAAATTTGTAAGGCAATTTCTCCCGAGTAGGGTGATACCCCATATGTGTCCCAAAACTGTTGCCCTGAAATACGACAGGGCTCCAAAGTGAGATCGCCATGCGCATTTGAGGCCTGAATTAGGGATTTGCATAGGGGTGGACATAGGGGAATTCTATGCCAATGATTCCCAAACAGGGTGCCACCAGCTGTTGCAAAACTCCCAGCATGCCTGGACAGTCAATGGCTGTCCGGCAATACTGGGAGTTATTATTTTGCAACAGCTGGAAGCTCCGTTTTGGAAACAGTAGCGTACCAGACGTTTTTAATTTTTTGGGGAGGGGGGGCTGTGTAGGGGTATGTGTATATGTAGTGTTTTTTACTTTTTATTTTAGGTTAGTGTTAGTGTAGTGTAGTGTTTTTAGGGTACAGCCAGATGGGCAGAGGTTCACAGCAAGTTTGCCGCTAGAAGTTTGAGCTGCAGCGCAAAATTTGCGCCATCTCAAACTTGCAGCACTCACTGTAAACCTCCGCCCATGTGAGTGTACCCTGTACATTCACATTGGGGGGAGGGGGCAAACATCCAGCTGTTGCAAACTCCGAGCATGCCCTTTGGCTGTCCGTGCATGCTGGGAGTTGTAGTTTTGCAACAGCTGGAGGAACACTGGTTTGGAAACACTAAGTTAAGTAATAAACTTTCAAGTGTTTTGCAACCAAACTTAGTGTTTCCAAACCAGTGTGCCTCCAGCTGTTGCAAAACTACAACTCCCAGCATGCATGATCTGTCAGTGCATGCTGGGAGTTATAGTTTTGCAACAATTGCAACAGCTGGAGGCACTGAGGTAGGAAACGGACAATGTTTCCCAACTAGTTTGCCTCCAGTTGTTGCAAAACTACAACTCCCAGCATGCCCAGACTGCCCAGGCATGCTGGAAGTTGTAGTTCGGCAATATCTGAAGGATCAGATGTTGCCGAACTACAACTTCCAGCATGCTTGGGCAGTCTGGGCATGCTGGGAGTTGTAGTTTTGCAACATCTGGAGGTCCACAGTTTGGAGACCACTGTATAATGGTCTCCAATCTGTGCTCTTCCAGATGTTAGAGAACTACAACTCCCAGCATGCCTGGACAGACTGAGCATGCTGAGATTTGTAGTTTTGCAACATCTGGAAGAGCACAGATTGGAGACCATTATACAGTGGTCTCCAAACTGTGGGCCTCCAGATGTTGCAAAACTACAACTCCCAGCATGCCCAGAAAGCCAAAGGCTGTCTGGGCATGCTGGGAGTTGCAGTTTTGAAACTCTCAGAGGCAGCAGTGAGATCGCTTTACGGCGATCTCACTGCTGCCAATGAAGATGCCGCACTGCTGCTGCAAACTCACCTCCGGGACGCAGCGCAGCCGGGACCGCATGGAGGACGCCGGGACCGCTCGGGACACCGCTCGGACGGGTAAGTGACACCAGGGGACGGGTCAGGGATACTTGCAGAGCGGTGTGTGTCCCGATCCCCGTGATAGGAACTCACACACCGCGCTGCTAAGTATTCTGATAGCGAAACGCTGCTATCAGCTAGTCAGATTTGACTGGCTGATAGCAGCGAGCGCTGGGGGGGGGGGGGGGGGGGATGAAACCCCCCGTGGTCGCACGGTAAGATGGCTGGTTATCAGTGATAGCCACCATCTTTCCAGGCGCTTCGGGATGCCGCGAGTAGCGGCAGTAATGTTCATGACGTACCTGTATGTCGTGGGTCGGGAACACCTTGCCACCCATTACGTACAGGTATGTCATAGGTCGGGAAGGGGTTAATAAAGATAATATTTGTTTTGCATCTATGGTTACTATGTGGCCTTTTTTCTTTGGTGGTGATCTATGAGGTGACCACTGGTTACACTCAATATAAGCCTTCTTTGTTTGGTGACTATTACTTGAATAGATGCGTCTTCAGGTTGCTTTTAAAGATCTTAAAGAGCCAGATCTGCCGAGGTCGTGAGTTCCAGTGTATGGAGGAAGCTCGGGAGAAGTCTTGGAGATGGTCATGTGGAGTGTTGACCAGGGGGGGGCATAGACAAAGGTCTTCAGATGATTGGAGATTATGTGTGAGGCGGTATATTCCATTAGGCTATTCCATTAGTTCACTGTGAACCCCACCAATCTCGAGAATAAAATTACTGGTATAGATTTGCATCCCCTTCTTTCTGCAGCTGGCCTTATTCACAGAGCATTGCTCACTTGTGCCCCAACCACTGTAATGACTGCATCTCCCATTGTATTTCTGCATTGACTACACCTACCACGAATGTGGCCATGACTAACCATTTGCTGACCACGTCTACTTGTGTTTATTCTCTGTTGCCAGTTTGGACCCCCCTTTGGGCCACTTTTAGATTTTATACAGGTACCATTTTATGCTCATATCTACCCTGAGTATATATTTGGAATCAATTAAATTATTGTATGTCTAAGAATTGATTTTTGATGTGTATTCTTAAAACCTAGATTTTGTTTGTTTTTTGTTATCAAAACAGAGAGTTATCAGAGTGAAATAGAAAATGATAACAGAGTTGCCTGGATAACACAGTCATTTACTGTATGTAAAATGTTTTACTTATTTTATACATGCTTGCTTGCATTATGTAATTGCATTATTATTATACATATTATATAATGATTGGGTAATCCATTATGTGTAAAAGATAATACAGACCATATGGTGCTTTTTTGGTTGTCTGAAAAATGTTTTACTAAAATAGACCTTTGTAGAAAATGTTTTATATCAAACTAATTAAATTCAGATAAATTAAAATGGTATTCCAGGCAAAAACATTTTATCCCCTATCCAAAGGATAGGGGATAAGATATCTGATCGTGGGGGCCCGCTGCTGAGACTCCCATAGACATGAATGGAGGGGGGTGGCGTGATGTCACGTCCCCAGTCCCGGAAATCCGGAGGTTTCCGAAACTGGAGATTCAGCACCCGCATAGAATGCGGGTGCTGCAGGGAGATCACGGGGATCTCAGCAGGTGGCCCCCCACGATCAGACATTTTATCCCCTATCCTTTGGATAGGGGATAAAATGTTTTTGCCCGGAATACCCCTTTAATATAACACTACATTTCTATCTAATATAATTATGTTGAAAAGTGTGCTTTAAATTATTGTTGTTTTTGTAATTAAATGGGCACTGTCATGAAAACAAATTTTTGCTATTGCACTCCTTATGGTAAATAAAAAATCTTTCTAATGTACTTTGTTTGTTTCTATGTTTTTTTTTTTTTTGTGTTTAAAAAAGCTGCCACTGGGTGTCTCCCTTCTTGTCCAGAGCATTACCCCTATCTCTTGCACAGACACTGGACTCCTGCTGGCCTGGCAGAAGTCTAAAATCAGGAAATAACAAGAAGAAAGCAAGAAAGCCCCAAAAGAGTCACTTTGATGAAAAAGTAAAAACAAATTTTATTGGTATGCACTAAAATTAGATACACACATAAAGAGGAAGACAATGCATCACAAAACACGGCACCACCGGATACCCTGCAGGAAAGATGGTAGTATGGGGGTATTGCACATAAATCCGTAATCAAACAGTACATATAAATACAGGCACCATTCTGAGTAATAGTAACATGTATACAAACAGTATAAAAAGGTGCAAAAGTGAAAGTCAATAAGGTGCTGTATATTGAGGTGTACAACCTATACACCAGATTTAAAGTATATAATAATAAAGGTTATACTATGCAAGATACCCACAACAAATATAGAAATCGCTGGAGAACTGCAGGGACCAGGGTGCCGCCACTCCAATGCACGTTTCGGCACGCTGACCGCACCCCGGTCCCTGCAGTTCTCCAGCGATTTCTATATTTGTTGTGGGTATTTTGCATAGTATAACCATTATTATTATATACTTTAAATCTGGTGTATAGGTTGTACACCTCAATATACAGCACCTTATTGACTTGCACTTTTGCACCTTTTTAGACTGTTTGTATACATGTTACTATTACTCAGAATGGTGCCTGTATTTATATGTACTGTTTGATTACGGATTTATGTGCAATACCCCCATACTACCATCTTTCCTGCAGGGTATCCGGTGGTGCCGTGTTTTGTGATGCATTGTCTTCCTCTTTATGTGTGTATCTAATTTTAGTGTATACCAATAAAATTTGTTTTTACTTTTTCATCAAAGTGACTCTTTTTGGGGCTTTCTTGCTTTCTTCTTGTTATGTTCAGTTTTGAGTCACATTTACTGGTTCAATACTTCTAGGGAGGGTGTTACAGTGGTACCCTATTGATTATTGTTATCACACACCTATCTTTCTCCCTTATCTTTTGGTCTGTTTTTTTCTTGCTTTATTAAAATCAGGAAATGCAGTCTGGAGTACTGAGGAGGGTGGGTGCAGCCTAAGCCAATCATAGTTCATCTCACACTAAACTGCTCTGGGCTGTGTGTAGCAGAGTAAAGGGGGAAGTTCTTCCCTGTATGGCTTCAGATGATGTCACACCTGCTGGGGTATGCCCCTTCCCAGACAGTGAATCTGACTGAGACTGAGCAGAAAATACATAGAAATATCAAGGTATTCTTATGTACAATGCCATTTCATTGGGTCCTTATGTATTGTATTCATGCGATCTTAACTGGATTTATTGTACATCCTTCTTTATTTATTTTATTTCCCTTTTTTTTGTATGTTATAAATTTAAAAATTCTCCTAAATAAACAATTATATAAAAAGAAATATCAAGGTAGAAAACTAAAAGATAATAAAAATAAAGGCAGGGGGTGGTTTATCATGATGGGGGCAGTGAACTGTGAGGATTATAAAATTTAACAAGATCATGACAGGTACTATTTAAGGATGGTCTCTCTTCTTCTGTACCAGTCTGTAGTTCATACAGTTTATTATATATATATATTTTGTCATATGTATTAAAAACCATGTCTCCTCAAATGGTTTTTCTCATTAGTTCTATGACATTATTAAGGAATACCCCCTCTTGTGACCCTTGAAGTTGACAACAACTGCTCCTCAGTAATACCTCAGATAATTGGAAGCATAACGCGCAATTTCTATGTGCTAAAAGTGAGCAGCTTATTTATAGAGCATCTGTTACTAAGACCCAGCACGGGTCTCAGCTATCTAGGGATAATACATGAGATGCCATCCTTGGGTCTCCACTTTTTTCTTTCTCACATATTAAATTTACTTTTGCACAGAGTTGCAAAGTTACAGTTTCTAAGTAGGTGTATTGACACCACAACGTGCACAGTTTCTTGGTAGGATGTATGTACATTTAGTTCCCTTATATGGAGCAGATATATTAACTAAGAGTCTCTAATGTGCTTCTCACAGTTTTGGGTAGAGTGCAAATCATAACCCTTACATATCAACATGCCTTCAGTGTATACAAAGACATAATGCAATTGCAGTTATGCATATACATATTACAATACTAAGACATACAAAGGTTAACTCCCCAGCCACTTAACAACCTTACCTTCTATCTGCGGTGTCATGCTGAAAAAATGTAATTAAACCCTTAAGGACCAAGCCCATTTTCACCTTAAGGACCAGGTCAATTTTAGTTTTGCATTTTCCTTTTTTCCTCCTCGCCTTCTAAAATCCATGACTCCTTTATATTTCCATCTACAAACCCATATAAGGGCTTGTTTTTTGCAAGACCAATTTTACTTTGTAATGAAACCTCTCATTTTACCATTAAATGTACGGCAAACCCCCCCCAAAAAATTTTTAGGGAGGAAATTTTAATGAAAAACTAAATTTTGTAGGGTTTTGTTTTCACACTGTACACTTTACGGTAAAAATTAAATGTGTTCTTTATTCTGTGGGTCAATACGATTAAAATGATACCCATAGCTAGATACTTTTATATTTTTGTACCGCTTACAAAAAAATCTAAAACTTTTTGTACAAAATCAGTAATCTAAAATTGCCCTATTTTGACCATCTATAACTTTTTGCGCCGTCATATGTACTTTTTATTGATACCACATTTGCATATATATAAAACTCTTAGATCATTTTTTATTAATTTTTTTTTCATAAAATGTGACAAAAAAAGCTGCATTTTTGGAGATCATTAATATTTTATTTTGATAGTTCGTACATTTACATATGCGGCGATACCAAATATGTTTATAAAAAAAATTACGCTTTTTGGGGGTAAAATGGGAAAAACTGACAATTTTCATTTTTATTGGGGGAGGAGATTTTTCACTTTTTTTTAACTTTTTATTTTTACATTATCAAGTTTTTTTACACTTTTTATGTCCCCATAGAGGACTATCTATAGCAATCCTTTGATTGCTAATACTGTTCAGTGCTATGTATAGGACATAGCACTGCTCAGTATTATCGATGATCTTCTGCTCTGGTCTGCTCAATCTCAGACCAGAGCAGGAGACCGTGGGAGACGGCCGGAGCCAGATGAGGGGACCTCCGGCCGCCATTGCTTGATGATCGGATCGCTGCGGCAGTGCTGCGGGGATCCGATCATCCATTCAAAGTACCTTACTGCCGTAATACTCTGTATTGATCACGGCATCTGAGGGGTTTATGGTGGACAACCTCGCGATCACGGATGTCGGCCATTACCGGCGGGTCCCCAGCTGCTGCTAGCAGCTGAAACCTGCCGTGTATGATACGAGCACCGTTCCCGATGCTCACGGTCATACACAGGACGTAAATGTACATCATGGTGCGCGAAGTACCGCCAAACCAGGACGTACATTTACGTCCGTGGTCGTTAAGGGGTTAAAAACATAATAAAAGGAGTAATTTTTTCTTTGTTTTCATCATTATTTGTTTATATTTGTATGCTGCACACACTTTCCACTTTACTCAGTACTCTGTATACTTATGAGATGAAAGGGACCACTTTTTTGCGCAAATTTGGATAGTCGGCTCAAAAATGATTTCAATGTCCTGGTCAAATATGAAACATTAAAGTGGTATTATGTGAAATGTTGTTCATGTGACATTGCAGCCAATCACTGGGCCCTGCAGTCTCTTATTGACCCCAGAGCCCAGTGATTGGCTGCAGAATCACCTGAACAGTGTATATATTATCACTGCAGCATTTCTGTTGGCAGACACTATAGAAGTACTATATTGAAAGTTACTTTTACAAACCTTTTCTACGGAGAGATTCCGATGTCACCTTAAGTGTCTCAACAGTATCATCCAAGCCGTCAGAGAAAATGATAATAACCTATAAATAAATATATTAATATTACATTGGGAATCACTCACAGTATTTTGATCAGTACTTTTAGCCAAAACCAAGAATGTGACTGACAGAGAAAAACTATAATACTAAAATGTTTGCACACAAAAGCAAAAAAGTGTAAGCCATAATTGCATTGCAGAGAATGACACTAAACTGTCAGAATGGGAATAGTAGAATAGTACTGTAAATTTGGGTCACTGTGTGTGCACCTATCCTCAGGGTATAGCAACACATGGAGTAAATGAGATTCTGGTGCTGATGTGCTGCTGTTAATTATTTTATAATAATTGTTATTATTAATTTATTTATTATAATGTATTCAACATTTTCAGTTGCAGATTTTGCTGCAAATCCACAGTATGGCTAAGTTTCCACTTGTTTTTTTCTGGCAGTTTTTGGAATACAGCCACTGCAGTTTTTGAGCCAAAGCCAAAAAATGTATTCAAAAGGAATAGGAAAAATATAAGAAGGACTTACACTTCTCCTCCCTTATGGATCCACTTCTGACTTTGGCTCAAAAACTGCAGTGGCAGATATCCAAAAACTGCCAGAGAAAGTATAAACTTAGCCTATTTCCACAGATTTATTTTGATATTTACCTTCATCAATGGGGAAAATCCACAATAAATCAGCAGTGTATCTGAGACTAAGGCTGTGTTCACACCTAGTGGCTAATTAGCTGTGATTGCAACAAATTACCATAAGTATTTTTGCCACAAACTACCTATAAAGTAGTAAAAATTATGTTGTAAAAATCCCAGTAAAACATCACTTTAGCTGCAACTTTGATCATTTGTAGAGATGAGCGAATCTAAGCAGACGAACCCGAATTCGTTACGAATTTCATGAAATATTTGATTCGCAAAAAAAGGGGAATATCGCCGCGATTCTATTGCGCAAATTGCTTCATTAAACTCCATTTACTGCGGTCCAGGCTCCAGGGCATCTAAAATGGCAGATCCACATGTCAGTACATGGGGCAAGGAACACTGGCAAGGCGGGAAGGCCAGGCGGGAAGGGAAGAAGGCGGAATGACCCTGAATCACATGCAGGATGAAGCCTATCACCAGCCAGTCACCCCTGTGATGTCACAGCCCTATATATATTCAGCAGCCATTTTGCGGTTCGACATATCATTCATTACACTGCATACAGATAGGATGGACATCGCTGTGTGTGTTACAAAGAAAAGCTCATTCCAGCAGCGTTTCACATCCTAGTCACATCAGCATTCTGGTGGACAGAGAGCAGTGTTTTTTTCTCACTGGAAAGGATTTTTACTGCAGCCATAAACCTCCCAGTTACTTTCTTCAGCATTGTATTACAGAGAGGGGCAGATAGCTGTGTGTTGCCTCATACATTTCAACAAACTGTCTCAACTTCATAAACTTTAGCAGAGGAGGCAGGAATAATTTTTCTGTTCAATTCTTTGTCTTTGTTCCACAACAAATCATCTGCTGGTTATACTAGTCTGTAGACGGTATAATACACAGCAGTTCATTCCTGATAGTCTTTAGTACACAGCTTTTTGTGTTCTGCTGGTGTTGTGCAAAAATATGTTTTTTAAGCGTACTGTACCACATTTTTCTGCCCTCATAAGTGCATACCACATACCTTCATCTAAGTAGTGTACTATTTTGTACCTGTTAATCTGTCAAGGACCTAGATACTGTGAAAGTACACACCTGCTGCTGTTCTAGACAAATACTGTTTGTGAAGTGTATTGTACTCCTTTCATATACGCACTAAGTATGTCAGGCAGAGAAGTGCCAGGATGTGCACAAAGGAGTGGCAGAGGGCAAAATTCATCAGGCAGAGGTCGGAGCAGACTAGGGGCGAGTGGCAGCAGGAGGCCTGAGCTCCCGGTATCAGCTAGCGGCCGTGTCTCGACCAGCAACCCATCTGCCGTCATCGATTGGTTAACACGGTCATCCACTTCATCACAAGTAACATCTGATAGGGGGTATCAGATTTCACTTGTGATGAAGTGGATGACCGTGTCAACAGTCGGTGGGTTCCTTAGACACAACCCTCAGATGGCATGGCCCCGGAGCAGTCCCTGTCCTCCCGTTGCCTCTGTCCTATGCTGTTCTTTCCCCTTCAGAAGTATTTTATGCTGTGGGTTCATTATTCACTGAGGAAGATCTAATAGAGGATAGTCAGCAGCTACTGCCCAGCCAACAAGTGGAGGAGACATCCGCCACTTCCTCCGCTAGACGGACAAGTAGTGATGAGGAGAGTGACCTGGATGGCAGTGTTGCCAGGGTTCAGGGTCCTGAAGCAGACACTGTTGAGGAACCTGAGGAGGACATCAGTGACGTGCAGACACTTGTTGATGATGATGAAGCCGATCGCAATTATGAGCCGGGTGCAGAAGGGGCTTCATCATCATCAGGAGAAGAGAGTTGCAGGTTGCCCGTGAGGCAGCAGCTGAGCCAGCAGTTTGCGCCCACTTATCCAACGGCGCAGAATCTGAATGTGCTCCTGTCCAAGTTGCTGGTGCTGCTGCTGTGCTCCCCCGCCTAATCCCCCCCCCCCCCCCTTGTCGGCGATCATTGTGACCGGCGAATGCCGACTTTTCCGGCCTGATCAGGTCTCTGGTGACCCGAACACCTGGAAAATAGGGATGATCGGAGCTGTCAGAGACAGCCCCGATCATCCTAAAGGATCCTAAAGTTCAGATCCCCTGGTCTGCCTGTCCCTGGAAGTCTGGGCAGAGCGGGGAAAGATGGCGGCGACAGCAGCGGAGGCCATTGATGCGAGGGGGGGTGGCAGTTACCTAAGATCACGCGGAGACCTGCGGCAGAAAGGAGGCGGCAGCATCAGAGGCAGCAGTGAAGACCACTGTTAAGTGATCTTCACTGCTGCTTCTAAGAGTCCAGGCATGCTAGGAGTTGTAGTTCTGTAACATCTGGCCCTTCAGATGTTGCCGAACTACACCTCCCAGCATGCCTGGGCAGTCTGGGCATGCTTGGAGTTGAAGTTTTGCAACAACTGGAGGGCTACAGTTTGGGCACCACTACACAGTTGTTGCATAACTACAACTCCTAACATGCCCTTCAGCTGTCTGGGCATGCTGGGAATTGTAGTTTTGCAACAGCTGAAGGAACATGAGTTGGGAAACACTGAGTTAAAGGGTACCTCTCATCAAAAAAACTTTTGATATATTATAGATTAATGTATGCAGAATAACTTTACAATTGCATGTTATTAAAAAATATGCTTCTTTCTATTTAATTTTCCACTTTGAAGAAATGACCACTAGGGGTCTCCCTACCAGTCCTGGCAGCAAGCATTTCAGACTCATGCTGGAGTCCTAAACACTACGGGCTGCCAGTCTGCTTTGTTCACAAAGGAGAACACTCAGAGCTGCCAGCCTGCTTTGTTCACAGCCTGTCTGGCTGTGAACAAAGCAGGCTGGCAGCTCTGAGTGTTTAGGACTCCAGCATGAGTCAGAAATGCTTGCTGACAGGACTGATCGGGAAAAATACAATAGAAAGAAGCATATTTTTCATTAACATGCTATTGGAAAGTTATTCAACATTCATTAATCTAAAATATATCAAAAGTTTATTTGATGAGAGGTACCCTTTAAGTAACAAACTCTCATTGTTTTTCAGCAAGTGTGCCTCCAGCTGTTGCATAACTACAACCCCCAGCATGCACAGACAGCCAAAGGGCATGCAGGAAGTTGTAGTAGTATGCCTCCAGCTGTTGCATAACTACAAGTCCCAGCATGCCCTTCAGTTGTCACTGCATGCTGAGAGTTGTAGTTTTATGCAACAGCTGAAGGCACACTGGTTGCGAAACACTGAGAGTTTGTTACCTAACTCAGTGTTTCGCAACCAGTGTGCCTCCAGCTGTTGCAATCTACGACTCCCAGCATGCACTAATAGACTGTACATGCTGGAAGTTGTAGGTTTGCAACAACAGGAGGCACACTGGTTGTGATACACTGAGGTAAGTAACTAACTCTCAGTGTTTTGCAACCAGTGTGCCTCCAACTGTTGCATAACTACAACCCCCAGCATGCACGGATAGCCAAAGGGCATGCTGTAAGTTGTAGTTTTGCAACAGCTGGAGGTTTGTCCCCCCCCCCCCCCCCCCCAGCAGCTCCAGCTCCCAGTGGGAAACTAGCTGTGAACCCCCCGCCTGTGTTAATGTACCCTAAAAAACACTTCACTACACCTACACAAAATAAAAAGTAAAACACTACATATACACATACCCTACACAGTTACCTATCTAACGTCTGGTACGGCACTGTTTCCAAAATGGAGCCTCCAGCTGTTACACAAAACAACAACTCCTAGTATTGCCGGACAGCCATTGACTGTCCAGGCATGCTGGGAGTTTTGCAAAATCTGGAGGCATCTTGTTTGGGAAACACTGCCGTTGGGTAATATTGGTATTGGAGGCAAATGTAATTCTTGCATCCAGGTCCATCCCTATGCAAATCCCTAATTTTGGCCTCAAATGTGCATGGCGCTCTCTCACTTCGGATCCCTGTCGTATTTCAAGGCAACAGTTTAGGGCCACATATGTTGTATTTCAGTACCTCTGAGAAATTGCCTAACAAATTTTGGTGGGCTTTTTCTCCTTTTACCCATTATGAAAATGTAAAAGTTGGGGTCTACTCCAGCATGTTATTGTAAAAGAAATACATTTTTTACACCAGCATGCTGGAAAAAATGGTACAGATATACCCCATATGTAGATGTAAAATGCTCTGCAGGGGCACATCAAGGCTTAGGAGTGAGAGCGCACTATGTACATTTGAGGTGATTTGCACAAGAGTGGCTGATCGTTACAGCAGTTCTGACATAAACGCAAAAAAAAAAAAAAAACTCACAGGTGTTTGAAGAATTTTCATTAAAGTTGGACGTGAAAAGGAAAAAAAATATTTTTTCACTAAAATGCTGTTTTTACCCCAAATTTTTCATTTTCACAAGGGTTAATAGGAAAAAAGCCCCCCCAAATATGTAACGCCATTTCTTCTGAGTATATAAATACCCCATATGCCAAGGTAAAGTGCTCTGCTGGCGCACTACAGGGCTCACAAGAGAAAGAGTGCCATTGGGCTTTTGGAGAGAAAATGTGTCTGGAATAGAAGGCCATGTGTGTTCACAAAGCACCCATGGTGCCAGAACAGTGGACCCCCCCCCCCATGTGACCCCATTTTGGAAACTACACCCCTCATGTAATGTAATAAGGGGTACAGTAAGCATTTACGCCCCACAGGAACAGTGGTCCATGAAAATGAAAAATGCACCCCTTATTACATTCCGTGAGGGGTGTAGTTTCCTAAATAGGGTAACATGTGGGGGGTCCAATGTTCTGGTAGCATGGGGACTTTGTAAATGCACATGGTCTACGACTTCCATTCCAAACAAATTTTCTCTCCAAAAGCCCAATGGCGCTCCCTCTCTTTTGAGCATTGTAGGTCGCCCACAGAGCACTTTACATCCACATACGTGGTATTTCCATACTCAGGAGAAAAAGCCCCCCAAAATGTTAACCCCATTTCTTCTATTACCCCTTGTAAAAATGAAAAATGTGGGGAAAAAGCAGCATTTGTCAAACACCTGTGGGGTGTAAAGGCTCACGATACCCCTTGTTATGTTCCTTGTGGCACGATATGGCCTTCCTAAATGTGACATGCCCCCCAAAAACAATTTCAGCAAAATTTGCTTTCAAAAAGCCAAAGTGGCTCCTTCTCTTCTGAGCATTGTAGTTCACTCACAAAGCACTTTGCATGGGGTATATCCACTTGTTCTCTTATTACCTCTTGGGGAAAAAACTGCACTTTAGTGAAAAAAAAATGTTTTATTTCCACATCCGATTTTACAGAAAAGTCGTCAAACACCTGTGGGGTGTTAAGGCTCACTGTACCCCTTGTTACATGCCATGAAGGGAGTAGTTTCCAAAATAGTATGCCATGTTTTTGTTTTTTTTGTTTTTTTTCTTTTGCTGTTCTGGCACCATATGGGCTTCCTAAATGTGACATGCCCCCCAAAAACCATTTCAGCAAAATTCACTCTCCAAAATCCCATTGTCGCTCCTTCCCTTCTAAGCCCTCTAGTGCACCCACGGAGCACTTTACGTTCACATATGAGGTATTTCCCTACTCGAGAGAAATTGGGTTACACATTTTGGGGGATTTTTCTCCTTTTACCCCTTGTAAAAAATTCAAAAACTGGGTCTACAAGAACATGCGAATGTAAAAAATTGAGATTTTGAATTTTCTCCTTCACTTTGCTGTTATTCCTGTGAAACAGCTGAAGGGTTAACACACTTTCTGAATGTCATTTTGAATACTTTGGGGGGTGCAGTTTTTATAATGGGGTCATTTGTGGGGTATTTTTAATATGAAGGCCCCTCAAGTCCACTTCAAAACTGAACTGGTCCCTGAAAAATTCCGATTTAGAAAATTTTGTGAAAATCTGAAAAATTGCTGCTAAACTTTGAAGTCCTCTGATGTCTTCCAGAAATAAAAACATGTCAATTTTATGATGCAAACATAAAGTAGACATATTGTATATGTGAATCAATATATAATTTATTTGGTATGTCTATTTTTCTTACAAGCAGAGAGCTTCAAAGTTAGAAAGTAAAAAAAAAAATGGAATTTTTCACCAAGAAATGATGCAAGTATCAATGAAAATTTAGCACTAACATAAATTAGAATATGTCACATAAAAACAATCTCGGAATCATATTCTTAAGTAAAAGCATCCCAGAGTTATTAATGCTTAAATTGACAGTGGTCAGATGTGCAAAAAAATGCTCTGGTCCTTAAATTGAAAATGGAATTGGTCCTTAAGGGGTTAAACCTCATCAACTTCTCTGCTGCTGTAAATACTGCAGATTTTCTGCATAAAATACACCAGAAGTTACCCTTCCCATGTGTGTCTCACAAGCAAGGACTAAGTTTGATGAGATTAGTTTTGGCGCTCACCTTTGCTTTCTGTGTAGAGGAAGTCTTAAATTTTGTCCAAAGTGTTTCAAGGAACCTAAAATTTAAAAATGTATCCACAGCTGACTGTGCGTCAATAAATTTCCGTAGGATGTCTTCATTGTAGTTTTCAAAGTCAGAATCAAAATAAAATGAGCCATCTAGACCTGGAACAGCAAAGCTAAAGCTAACATTTATCTGCGATCCAGAGACACAGCTGAGGTTGCTCAAAGTCGAAACACGTTTCATCAGTTCAGGGAGGTAGTAATACAGTTTCTGCTGTAGCTGAGAGGCAGTAGATGGTCTAGATCTTCTGGAATAGTCAACAGCTACTGTAATATCAATGCTGCAATCTATGGTAGAAAACAAAAGATATTATGGTCAATACAGTTTTTCAGGCAATCTTTCGTTACGAACATGTATTCAAAATATCCCCCAAGCATGCACTGATCTGATATCGGGCACAAAAAAAATGCAAGGGAACAATGAGCAGTTCAGTTGCAGCGGCAACTATATGGTACCCAGTGAGCATTGTGCAAGTGTCCTATAATAAAGGACTTGTGGACAGTACTGGGTGCGGTATAGTTGCATTAGCGACGGTACAACCAAACCAACCCTAGCATGCACTTGCATCTCTATAAAACCCAATCTTATAAACATAATAGAAAGATACTTAAACAGAAGTATTATTGTAAATTCCATTATTTTATGCAGCCATACTAGAGCCACATTTCATTATTCATGTTATGTTACAACTGTAGCACCTGTAGCACGGACCCACAAGGACTGGACTCAGTTCTACTGACCTGAGCTCAGAACATTTATAGTCCCTGTGGACAGTATAACTGTCTTTTAGTAGACTACTTGGAGTGTGGGTCTGTCTCTGGCAGGAGTAATACCAGGGAAGTAGCTACAGGAGTCATAGAGGTCACAGCTAGGACCAGGCCCAAAGCCAATGGCCTTTCTGACTACACTAGCTCTGAAGGCCTTAGCTGTTATTTCACTATATTTCCCCTAAAACAGTGATGCAGCTGAAAATTACATTTTACTGGGGGAAGGTTGTACTGGAATACTAAAGCCCAACTGTTTTAACTTACCTGGGTTAGACAACCATGCCACTGGCCATCCTAGAGCAAGGCTACAGAAGGGGAGATTTAGACACACACCTTCTCCTTGGTGTGCCTTCGTCTGGTAAATTCCGAAGCTTAGAATCTGTGCAGACAATCCTCCTGCTGCCTTACCTTTACTGTCTTTACATAAGAAGCTAGAAGATGCTAGGATCACACTGCATTTAACACAGCTATCTGTTTCCATCCCTCCGAGAAAGTAATGCCAATGTATATTGTGACACACTGCAGCAGGCCCAAAGTATGGCCTAATTGTAGTCATCAAGTGACTACGTTCGAGACACTTCCCGCAGATATTGGCCTGAACCTAGCATACTATGTTGAGCCACTAAAATAAATGGGTTTGCAGTGTGCCACAGTACGTCAGCACACTTTTTTTGGTGGGATGCCAACAAATAGACGTAAGGTACTATTTGAACACAATGTGAACCTAGCCTAAGTAAGCTACTTGCTACTACTACAGTCTGCACAGTTCATATAAAACATGACTATATAGAGTATATTAAAGAGGTGGTCCAGCTGTTAAATGACTCTGACTGCTGAATATGTTAAAACAACAAAAGGGCCAAAAAGTTGAGTACCATTTAAACCCTCAGTTGCCAGTGCCTCCATGGCCAACCACAGTTTATTATGGACCAATTCTATAGTTCATCAGTAATATCATATTTGCCGGCATTACTAATGCAGCTAGAGATTGGCAGCAGTCATCTACCAGTATGCTAGGATATCACTGTTGCAATATAAACTGTCTGGCAAAGGAACCACAGCAGCATTAGCACTGGGGCGGCACAGTGAACATTGACTGTTTTGTTATTTTAATACATATGCTGCTGTCAGTTTTTAACTCCAATAATCCTTACTATAATATATTTTTACTTAATATAAATATGAATCTAACAGAGACCTTGAGAAAAAAATTGTAGCATGCTGCTCTACATGCTGTACTATGGCTTTAGAGACAATACAGACGTACAGTGCACTTCTATAGACACTTCATGTGATGTCTAACCAAAACCATTTCCCATTTTTACATATATCACTGTCTTTGCACTGAGTCCATCTATTTTTATTCTGATTCCTTTATTATAATGGTTTTTTATATAAAAATAGTTTCTTATTTTTAAATGTTAGGCATATTATTATATTATTATAGCAGTATAATGGTGAGATAACTGGATATCTGCCAGTGGTTAGAAGGCTAAACAAAGAAATTATTTATTTAGAAAATGGCAATATAAATAGTGAAATAGCTTTTTGCATTTCACTGATAAAAAAAAAGCGCAGGTTTAAAAAAAAATAACTTCAAAGCAGAAATCTTTGAATCTACATCACTTACTTTGTCTAGTCTTACTTTGTAAACATCGCTTACTGTGTATATTAATCCCTTGTTATCCTTTACCCTTGACAAATTTATGTACCGTAAATACTCGAGTATAAGCCGACCCGAATATAAGCCGAGGCCCCTAATTTCACCCCAAAAACCTAGGAAAAGTTATTGACTCGACTATAAGCCTGGGGTGGGAAATACATCATCCCCCCATGTCATCATCCCCCTCATCATCATCCACTGTCATTAACACCCCCGTCATCATCCACCGTCATTAACACCCCCGTCATCATGACCCTGTCATTTTCACCCCTGTCATCATTCCCCCCCCCCCCTTCATCATCATCACCTGTCAATCCCTTAATCAGTTCAACCTGCGGACCTCCAGATGTTGCAAAACTACAACTCCCAGCATGATAGGCTGTTCGGGCATTCTGGGAGTTGTAGTTTTGCAACATCTGGAGGTCAGCAGGTTGAAGACCACTGATTAAGGGATTGACAGGCGGAGAGTTCACTCGAGTATAAGCCAAGGGGGGCGTCTTCAGCACAAAAAATCGTGCTAAAAAACTCGGCTTGTACTAGAGTATATACGGTAATACAAACTAACAGAATACAAACTAACATATTGCACGGTCCTTTAAGCACAGGTTTTATCTGTCATATGATTGCTACAGGATCCGGCAATCTTGAATATGAATAAAACAACAACATGAGCTGAAATGTATGTTAGTTACCTACAATCTATTGAGCATGTAGTTCAAAGTATTACTCCGAATTCTGTAGGAAGAGCAATGGTACTTTGGCTCCATCTAGCTTTGGAATGATGCAAGTATAAATACAATGGCTTACAATATTAATAAAACATAATACATTTACAGATACAACTTTTATGTTTACAGATATCATTACTGATGGTCTGTACCTTGAGTAAGGCCCATAAGGGGCAGAAACTTGATGGTGTATTATGGGGCATTTCCTGTGCCACGTATGCAAGTAATGTTTGCAATATAAATGAGGATTTTTTGCTGCAGAATTATCTCAGCACCTGTGTCCCAGGGCTGGGCTGGGACTAAAAAGCAGCCAGAACATTGACCCCACCAGCCCACATACTACATCACCTCTCCCCCTTGCAGAAAAATTGTGATGCGTAATGCATTGCAGCAAATTTTGCAATCATTGATCACACCTTTCCCTACTCTCACATCATCTGTACAAGAAGGAAAATAAGTCGAACATATAACCACATGGTCAGAGTCAGCGTACCCTCACTTTTCAGTTGGGGATAGCTGTATACAAGTACTAGTATAACTAATATTAACCCCATACAATGCCCATAAAGTGGTATGTATATTAGCTCTATACCAGGTCTGCAGACCATATAAGTGATTGCAGTTACTTCTGTTGGCTCAAAGTTGATGTATTCTTTAATTAAATCACATGTGATGTTTTTGATTGGAGTTGTTCCCTTTTCCTGCCTTCTCCATTCATCCCAAGCCCTTATGACAACTTCTCCCAGCCACAACTCATTTCAGCAAAATCTGCCAGACAAACACCTTGGCCTCTTTGTGTTTCCAGCATTCTACCTATCTATTCCCTACCAACACAAAATACAATCTATTGTGCCCCAAGCAGTAATTATTCCCTATTATGTAGGCCCACCCCTTAATATGGCCCCATTGCACCAACATCCCACCCATTAAGTTGGTAGATCCCTCAAATTAGATTGGCCCTGATTATTGTAAACAGGTAGACCATTGATATTAGGAATTGAAGTAGACTCCCATCTTTGTGGTAGGTATACTGACAATTTTAGGTAAAGTGAGATTGAGCCCAAGCAGTAGGTATTTTGGCAGAGCTTCCCTTTTAGGTAAGAAACCTTCATATTTAGTTAGTAAGTAGTTCCTCATAATGGGAAAGTAGGTTTCCATTATTAAGTAGGTAGGTAGGCTGTCTCACCCCTCCATATTAGAAAGGTAGGTAGGCTGAACCCCCATTCCGCTTTAGATAGGCTGACCCCCTCCCCCCATATAACATAGGTAGATAGGCTAATCCCCTCCATATTAGATAGGTAGATAGGCTGATCCCGCCCTCTATATTAGATAGGTAGATATGGTAATCCTTACCGCTCTTCATAGTAGATAAGTATATAAGCTGACTCCTCCCTCTTCCATGTCATATGGATAGATAGGCTGATTCCTCCTCTCCATGTGAGATAGGTAGATATGCTAATCCCCCTCTATATTAGATAGTTAGATAGGTAGAAATGTTGACCCTCCCCCATTTGAATTTATATTTTATATGCTTTATACTGTATATTGATTGTTTCCTACATACAGGACTGTAGTTTTAATATTGTAATAAAAAAAAAACATCCCAAGAGGTGGTTTGCAACTGGTTACGTATATATCCTAGGTATAATAACAATAGTAACTAGTTCACCTTATTCTCTTTAAAAGGATCATACAGGATTAAATTAAAAAAAACATACAGCATTCTCCTTCAGGTTGTGTGTGTTATTACAACTCAGCTCCATCAAGTTTAATGGAAATGAGCTGCAACATCACATATAACCTGAGGACAAGGATGGTACTAATTTGGGAAGAAAGCTGCAATGTTTTTCTAATCCTGGACAACCCTTTTATTATTGATCCAGAAAACCACATAAGGCAGAAGGCAATGTTTCTCATCGTAGAAAAACGAAAGCCTTCTCAACTTTATATATGGCAAACCTTGGGTGACCGACCCATCTCCATGTTGGATTTCTCACTTTGTTACAATATTTTTTTTAATCACTTACCTAGTTGTGGTTCATCCTTTGGTTCACACACTTGATTTACAATTTGTCCTCGAATTGAATCCAGCACTTCGTATGTTTCCACCAAAAACACATTCTGTGGTGTACCTGCAATCTGAGCAAGCTCAAAATTACTTTTGATGCCAATTCCAACAGAGAAGATTGTGACTCCATTGCTTCTGAGCTCAGCAGCCTCTTCATACACTTCATCGTGAGACTCCCCATCTGTCATGACTATTAAATATTGAGGGACATTTTGGTTCTTCCGGCTTCCATTGGCAGGATCGAAAAACTGACTGGCAAATTTCAGAGCTTTTCCAGTATAGGTGTTCTGTTGTAGCTGGACTATGTTATCTATGTTTAGTTTCATGGATGAGCTGGAGAAGTGTTCATTCAGGAAGAATTCCTTCTGAGGGTCATCACTGTACTGGGCCACTCCAATACGAACCCTGTTCTGTGCAATTGTAAAACTGTCCACTATATTTTTCATGAAGGATTTTGAGATTTCAAAGTCACTAGGTGTTATGCTTGCTGATCCATCAATGAGGAACACAATATCGATCTGTTCATAGGAACAGCCTAAAAAAATAACCAATACATTATTATGTTACCTAAAATAATTCATCTCATATATATATTGCAGTTCTTTTATTCTTTTATTCATGTAAAAACTTTTGATCGATTGAGCCTCAGTACTATGACCCCAACCGATCAGGAGAACAAGCTTCTCTAGGTGGCCCGAAAGACATATAATGGGGCCGCAGGACTAGGATCCCTACGAGCCATGATGTGAAGTGCACTACCATAGTCGAGTCTGCAGTCAGCAGGAGATATCATCATATTTGTCTCTGTCAGATGGAGAAGAAGAGATATCTACAAGGAGAACATCTATAATCACAGAAGAGTCACTTGTGAGATGTAATAATACTGCATTCTGTGACTGCTTCTGATCAGATCAGATCCACTCTAACATGACCATAATACAAGGGCGTTTTAGGGTCTGATTTATTTTAATGGTTTGTGATCAGTAACTAATGACTGTGTATTCTGTATCATAAATCAGATCCTAGAAACTGAGAAACTCATCCCCACTGGAAAGTTTTGGAAAAGACTGTCCTGTGATGGATTTTCAATCAGTTTTTGGTCAGTTTTGTTGTTTTGTGAACTATGCCTTGACACTGAATGCAGCTGAACCTTTGTACCCCTGCAGTCCATCACATTTTAGTGAAGAATGTTTTAACTAACACGCTTCTTGTTTTCTAGATATGTTAACACCCCAGCACTACTACTACATGTTCATGTACTGCCGCAGATAAAATATTGGACCAATGTCATTGACAGAGGAACATGCTCTGAGATAATATTCCCTGTGATATAACAAATCATGTAAAAGGAATTATTATTTTTTTAATACTTCACAGGGCTTAAGTCCTGCAAGTACCCATGGGAATCTATACCTCCCAACCATCTCAGGACCTTCCCCTCATGTCCTGCATGTAACTGTAAACACGTCCTAATTATGCGCTTACAGTTAGATGTGGTGCTTTGTTGTAAGTTTGACACAGTGAAAAACCATTGGCCTATCGCCATGTCAATCATTGTTGTGTCTGGCGACAGCATCATGCTGGGTGTCTCTTTCTCTGCGTGGATGAGGGTGTAGTTAGGGGGGGCATAGGTGAAGGATTGGTCATAGGATGTAGCTGAAATCTTGGTTGACTTCCCACACGTTTTTTTCCAAGACCTGTCCCCTGAGTAAACTACTCGCAAAGCTATGAAACATTGTATATATCACACAAAAAAAACAGCCATACATTATCATTTAGGCATACATTATATGAATGAGGCTTAGTGTCCACCATGAATTTGCAACACTCCAAAAAATTCAGTCTTTAAAGCAGGAGACCTTATTTAACCATATTTTTGACATTTCAGTCCACATTCATGGATTCCTTTTAATGCTGTGTATAGATTTACATTACAAAATGATTGCCATGGTTTTAAACCTATGCAGAAATAATTACTTACCTTTTTGGGACTGATCACAAACCACCTGAGTTATATTTCCATGTAATCCTTCCAGTGAACTATAATCCTCCACAAGGAACCATCTATCTGGTTGACCAGAAATCTTTTCAAGCTCCTCCTTTTTGGCAGAACCAACTCCAACAGCAAAAATAATGATTCCCTTGTTCCTCAAAGTTTGGGGTACGGTGTCTAACTTGGGTTTATCAGGACCACTGGTTGCCCCATCAGTGATGAGAATAATAATATCACTTACATTTGGACGACCTCCATAAGCTGGATCAAATCTACCTTGAGTGTACTCCAAAGCAGTAGCAGTATAGGTCAGTCCCTTTGTTCGTTTAATTTCATAAATAGCTTTCCGTACATCAGATTTAGTTGAGTATGTATTCAAAGAGAATTGTTCTTCTGGTGTAGTACTATATGTCACAACACCAAGCCGCACATAATCCTTTCCAATCATAGAGTCATTTACCACAGCCTCCATAAACCTTTGCATGATTTTAAACTGAGATACGGTGATGCTGATAGAGGCGTCTACCAAGAAAATGATGTCAGCAATCTCTGCCTTTTTACAAGCTGAAATGAAGAATATACACATTTAGAGTAAAGGTAACAATGATATACAGATACTTAACATTGGGCCATTATTATTACATTGGACAATTGTTGTACTAATGGGCCAATATTGCCTGTGTAATAGACCCAGCAAAAAACGAACAAGCAAACACTTAATTGGCTGACTGCATCATTTTTTTTAGGTATAAGATCATCATTTGCTGGCCGTAAATCTCTACATGTAAACAGGTGATGTGTGGCCGACAATAATGTAAGTGATGGGCTGCACAAATTATCCAGTGACCTGTCCGCACAAAAATTGAGCCATGTAAAGGTCCCTAAATGCGTATTCCGTGCAAAATGGGCTTGGAATTTGTGCAGAATTGTGTGCAATCAACACACAGATTCAGGCCAGAATTCAACAGACATAGACTTCAATAGGACTGTGAGGCGTAATTGACTTGCAAAGAAAAATGAACTTGTTTCCACTGCTAAAATTTCACAACGGATAATCTGCCGTGTAAACGGGACAGCAGAAATCCTATTCACGCAATGTTAACTTCATGTAGCAACATTTCCCAGCTGAATATTTTTGATGGATTCTGCACGGCAATTCCACCATGTGGATGGAGCTTAAGAGCTTAAGGCAATGTTCCCATTACCTTTACACCCAGGGTACACATCAGCATCTGTCAAAAAAGGTTGCCGATGTAAATCTCAGTGTACTGACAGGAGGCCCATTGAGTTTATTAGACTGACTATAGTCAAATAGTGACTACGTTCAGTCCATTTTCTGAAAGTATATGTTCATCTTGTCAGACTGAAAAGACTTTTCTGCTGCACTTTTGAGTCTTGCAAGAAGAATGTATACATTTAGAAAATTCCCGGAATGTAATCATTATTGAATATGTTTAGTGCATTCATGTCAATGGGCCCACTGTCAGCATGCTGTGGTATATACTGGCAACCTTTTATGACAGGTGGACAACATATATTCCAAGTGCATGTGAATAACATGATGGGAATAAAGGTTGACACAAATTCTACCATGTTTAAATTTGTAATGGATGATAAATAATACAACTAAGTTTCTATTCAAACAGGCTGAAATTTTCTTCTCATTTATAGACATAACAAATGATCAGATTTAGTTGCTGCAGATCTTGAACACCTTTTTCAGTATGAAAATCAAAATAAATAAAATAAAACTTACACTCTTTAGGGTTACAGATTTCAAAGATGATGATCTTGTTTAAGAATGCAAGTGCATCAAAACTGTCTTCAAAGTAAACTCGATCTTGCTGTCCAGCAATCTCCAGAAGCTGTGAATTGTTAGCACTTAGGACCCCTATAGCATAAATATCAACACCATACTTCCTAAGAGTGGCAGCTGGTTGTGCGACTTCATCTTGTGACTCTCCATCTGTGATTATTATAAGATACTGTCTTATGTTTGGTCTTCCTCCCTTGGCAGCACTGAAATATGGTAATGCATCTTGTAAGGCGGCTCCAGTCATTGTTCCTTGTTGCATCTGCTGGATACCAGAAATGGCGGCCTGTAGATCATCCTTCTGTTTATATCTATTAAGTTGAAACTCCTCCTTGGTTTCTGAGCTAAACTGAATTAAACCAATTTGGACTTTGTCGGAACCGATATCGGCCTGTCTTACAAATGAATCCATGAATTCTTTAGTTTTTTTAAAATCACCAGGTTCAATACTGGCAGAACTATCGATCAAAAATAGAATGTCGGCCTTCATGTCTTTGCATGCTGTAAAAAATAAGGAAGAATGCTGAAACTCTTAATAAAAAAAAAATCCACTACTATGTACATTATTTACAGATATTATAAATAGCAATATATAGATATTATATATAGACTAGTGCCATGTAAGAAGACACCAGTATGAGCATGGTGGTCCAGTTACAGAGTTTGAAATGAGGTTTAAAGGAGATTCAAAGGAAATACCATGAAGAATTCTTTATGTATCCATTGTGTTCAGGCTGAAAAACATAAAATAACATACTGTAGCTCACCTTCCGTTACTTCTCCAATGTGCTGATATGAGTCTTCTGTCTTCGACACGTCACACTGTGATCAGCTTATCGCCGGCCGCAGTGATGTACTGCCTCGGCTGGTAATACGCTAAGTGCAATGTCATGTAAGGAGTCTGGGCCCTGCCTTCTACCTGCTGCCCAGGCCTGTTACATGACACTGCCCTCAGTCTATCACTGGCCAAGACGGGACATCGCGACGATAAGCTGATCGCAGTGTGACACTTCTGGCTTCAAGATACGGAAGAAGATTGGGACCAGAAGAAAGAAGACCAACATCGGGGGAGCAACAAAAGGTGAGTTACAGTTTATTTTATATTTTACAGCCCAGGCACAATGGATACATACAAAATTCAGCCGGATATCTGAATGTAAATGTATCGCAATACCCATTTTTGTAGTGTATATTTTTGTTTTTAAAGTATACGTTTAACATTTTGCTATATGTTTGTATTTGTTAGCTGTATTTGTTAGTTTTTACATGTTTTACACATATACATACAGCACATAATCACAGTTGTCCAAGGTGCAAAGTAGCAAAACACCTGCTGTGCAACGCCAAACACTTGCCCATAGCAACCAATCAGATCGCTTCATTCATTTTTCACAGGCCTTTTCTAAAATGAAAGAAGCGATCTGATTGGTTGCTATGGGCAACTGTCAACCTTCCCTCTGCACAAGTTTTGATAAATCTCCCCCATAGGAGGAGATTCATCAACATTTGTGCAGAGGAAAAGTCGGCCAGTTGCCCATAGCAACCAATTAGATGGCTTATTTTATGTGTTTAAGTGTATTGTTTATTACTAGGTCATGCTGGGACCTGTAGGGCCTCCATTTTACAGTAAGTGACGTTATTTTACTAAATTGAATGGGTGGGCAGATGATGGTAATGGATGTCACCAGCTGCTTCTGTCACCTCCACTGTGCTGATGACTGCCTCACACTGACACCATAGTATCAGTTGCCATGACTACCAAAGGGAATCGAGACTACCGATAAGATGTTAGGGCTGAATATTTTACATTTTTATCTACATTTTAGACCTGGTGGTTGTTGAGGGATCATGCCATGCTCATAAGTGATGTATTTGGTTTGCCTTAAGAAATTGTTTCATTCACTATCAGCATATGTTTACACAGAGGAATTTCAGTGCGGAATTCCAAAATTCCTCCGTAATTTACTGCAAAATTACTAGCAGAATTTCCATGGTGGACATGCTGCAGAAATTCTGCTGGAAATTCCACAGACTAGACTTATTTTTTATGAAATTCTGCAGCAGAATCCCATTGAAATCAATGGGGCTTGAATTTCAGCAGCCTCCTGTGTTTAAATTACACAGAATCCCACCAAAATCGGAATTACGAAATTCTGTCCAGCAAGCTTTGCCGAACAGAATTTCTGCAGAATTGCAGAAATTCCGCCATGTGAACATACCCTCAGCCTGTAAAGCAAAAAATAGTTTAAAAAAATGTTAATATCAATCTTTATAGTAAAAACATGCCAAAGCTTATTTTCCTGACAACCTACCTTCTGGTGTACATAGATCACGGACCAAATCATGCTTTATTAAATTCAAGGAATCAAAATTATCAACGAAAAATGTTTTGTCTTTGCTCCCAGCTATGTTTACCAACTCTTCCTGTACGGCATCTTTCACGCCAATCGCAAATATATTGATACCACTGCCTCTGATGCCCGCTGCTGCTTCCGTCACCTGATCTTGAGACTTTCCATCTGTAATGATAATCAAGGACTGGGGAACTTTATGAGGTCGCTCCCTTTCTGCTTTGGCAAAGAGGGCTTTCATTGATTTCAGAGCTTCCCCTGTGTTGGTGCCACCTCCCAACTGATCGATTTTTAATATTGCCGCCTTCAATGCCTTCTGATTGGTGTACTGATCGATAGTGAATTCAATCTGTGGCCTGTCAGAGTACTGCAGTACTCCAAAGCGCACTCTGTCTGCACCTATTTGAAACATGCTCATCAATTCAATCATAAAAGTTTTCATGTCGTCGAAATCCTCGGGGTATATGCTGCCAGAGCCATCAACAAGAAAATAAATATCAGCTTCTTCAGTATCGGTGCAACCTACATAAATGAAAGTTAGGAATGGTTACATCATCACAAAATAGAAACACAATAGGGGAGATTTATGAAAACCTGTCCAGAGCAAAAATTGCTGAGTTGCCCATCGGTACCAATCAGATCACTTCTTTCATTTTTTCTTCTTCAAAAATATAAGAAGCAATTTGATTGGTTGCTATGGGCAACTAAGCAACTTTTCCTCTGGACAGGTTTAGATAAATCTCCCCCAATATATATGACCTTATTTAAACTTAAAGGGGTATTCCACTGGCCAGCATTCAGAACATTTAGTTCTGAACGCTGTGTGCATGCTGGGGGGTTCGGCCACACCCCTGGTGACTTCACACCACGTCCCTTCAATGCAAGTCTATGGGAGGGGGCGTGGCGGCTGTCACACCTCCTCCCATAGACTTGCATTGAGGAGGCGTGATGTGACATCACCAGGGGCATGACCAACCCCCCACAGCACGCACACAGTGTTTGCAACTAAATGTTCTGAATGCTGGCCAGTGGAGTACCTCTTTAATATAAAGCCATAAACACCCTCTTACTCCCACAGTATGAAGAGGTACTTTTAATGTATTGACAGGTATTCCTAAAAGGGAACCTGTCAAATAGTACATGTTCTCCGATCTACTGTGGTGTCCCGGTACAGTATTGCATACAGTACCTAGTGTAGAGGTCCCCAAAGTCAGAGTAACTACGTTCAGGTAGGGTTCCTCAGGTGGGACAGCCCCTAGTCGCCTCTCCTAAAGTTTATCTTTAATAATAATAAATGTATATATTTAATAATTATATATATGTTCTTTGGTAATGTATAGTACTTACCTTGTTCAGCGTCGCAGGACCTTCGGTCATGTGACCATGCTAGTAACCTCTATGGTATGTTGCAGGACCTTAGGGGGTCCTTGGGTCACGTGTTACCCACAAATCTCTGTAATGGTGATTTACATCAGTATAGACCAATTAGCGGTAGTCCAGCCCCTGCCCATATAAGGGAGCTGCGTTCAATTATCGCTCTCTTGGGTTGCTGCTCTCCTGGATGCCGGACTAACAGGACGGTGCTACGCAACTTTCAAAGACACGCTAAGCCTCAAACACCTGCCGGCCTCAGCGGAACCAAAACCGTGAGTTCAAATCTAAATCCCCGCTAATGCTAGCGTGACTACTGGACCGCAAATAACCCCTAAATCCAGTGGAGCAACGCATAGTATCAAATGACTCTTAATGCTAAAGTCCCAACCTTTGTCAATCATCAAGCAAAAGCTGTTGTTATACCCAGAGTCTGTTGTAATATTGAAGCTTGCAGAAAACCTTCAGTAAACATTAATGCTGTTTCCGAAACTCTCCGGTTGTGGACAATCTATTCTTCTTATCTACCTCCCTATCGCTCTTGGGAAGGGTGGCGGTAGGAAAAGCTTTATTGAGGAGCCCACACCCTGGCGTCACGAATAGCAAGGGTTAAATAGCACCCTTTAATTACTGCACAGCTACACTCCCCATATCCTACATCCCCCAGGCTATCACACTACCAACATCATTTAACAAAGCATATTTATTTTTGTTGGAAAAGATTCAGCAGAACTTAAAAAATTTATGGATTGAAATCTCTGATCTTTCTATCATGAAGTGGCACAGCCCATTGGACTCCTTAACATGGAAAGATCAGAGATCTTAATCAATAATTTGCAACGTATACTAAATCTTTTCCCACAAAGCTATTTATCAATCTGCTCAGCCTGTTCTATAACATGCTGTCTATAGACTACATAGCAATGTTATGATGGCAGTTTCCCTTTAAGTTACAAGACAGAAATCAACAATTGTAAAGAACTTGGATTTTCTAATATTCTGAGCATGATATCTATATTCTGTAATACAAAGAATCCAGAAGAAAACATGGCTTTATTTATGTGTCTGCTGCCCACTTGCAGCTTTTTTTATGGATAAGCCATAAATGTTTAATAGATATGGGATCAAAACATTTGAAATAAACACGACTCACCAACCCACATCTGTAAAGAATAGATGTTCAGGTGGCTGTGCATGTGTTCATCTCTCTCCATTCACTTCTATGGGAGCCACGGAAACATCTGATCAGCCATGTACAGCTGTTTCCATACTTACTGGCACATTGGGATTTTTGGAGAGCCATGAATGAAATTGCCAAGCACTTTTCTTTCATCAAATTAGCAGATGCAAAACAAGAGGCCTGTTCATGGGCAAATGAGTGCAAGCCATTTTAGAAGTGTAGTCATACAGTATATGCAGTATATGAGTAAGATTTCCCTATATATTAAATCAGTGCGCAGGGTCTATTGTTATTCAAACAAGAGATTCTTTCTTACCATCTTTCAGAGTTCTTACAAGTGCTGGAGCGGCAAATGAATAACTAATAATTTCATTACAAAGATGCTTCTTCAACTTAAGTTCAATATTTGGAAGTTGTAAGAAAGACTCCACGTTGATGACGTGCTTTCTTGGTGGATGTGAAGCCATGATCCTCAAGTCCTTCTTTTCTGCATTTTGAAAGCCAACAGCAAACACTTCAACCCCTGATCTCCGGAGTTTTGTAGCAGGCTTTCTGAATTCATCAGCTGATTGGCCGTTAGTCATGACCACTGCAATTTGCTGTACCCCAAGGTGGGCCCTGCCACCATTTTCTTGTGTGAATAGTTCCTTTCGCAGAAAGTTCAGGGCAGCTCCAGTGTGTGCTGTTCCTCCTTTGTATGGCAGCTTTGTTATGTAGTCCAAAATTTCATACTTCTCATTGAACGTGTTCAATTTGAACTCCAATGTAGGCTCATTACTGTACAAAACCAAACCTACACGTACATTATTTAGGCCAATCTCCAATGCATTGATGACCTTATGGAGAAACACCCGTGTCAGTTGAAAGTTGATATCACCAATGCTACTTGATTCATCAATCAAGAAAACAATATCTGCAACAACCGCACTTGAGCAAACTAGATAAAGAGAGTAAAGAAAGATATTTAAGAGAAAGAAAACAGAACCAACAACATTTACTATAAATCATGTAAACCAATCAAACAGATTAAACAAATCAACATGTTCAGGTGTATAGGTGGCATGGGAACCAAGGCTATTGGCTCTAGCCAAGCATCCCCTCTCCTATCTAACAGCACACACAACAAATGTAATAATATCTTAAGAGATGTAAAAAAAAAAAACATTATGACTAAGGGTGTAACTGCACACTAAACAGTGCAATAAAATGGATTTCCCTCATTGACAATTAAGACCATATATTAGCTCTCCTCTACTCTGTAAGTCCTCTTAGCCATCAAGCAATGGTAGACTGTCTTCCGAAAGCATATCAGGGAAGAAGCTGGGTTTTCTTCTTCCTCCATTGCCATAGGTTATCTTTAACATCATAGATATTCAATTGATTATTTAAATACCTATTTAACCATAATATGCAATATGCTCAGGAAGCTGGGTAGGTCAGGTTCTGAGTAACCTTTTTCTTTTAGATAAGCCAACAGGCTGCAGACAATAAACAACGATCTTGGTGATCTGCACTCATTTGCTATGCCTTGTGGTTCTGGGCTATGGTGAATAAAACTTTTGTGTAGAAGAAAAACATCAATAAAAAAACTGAAGTTTACCTGCTGGCACCACTGCCTTTGGAGCAAACTGGAGCATTTCTTGTGTTACAATAATATTGACTACATCTTGTTGGATGTTTCGTATCCCCTGCAAGTCTTTCAATCTAAAAACAAATGGATCAGTTGCAATCTGTACTAATTCTTCCATGTCTGAATTGCGAATGCCAATTGCAATGGTGATGACACCAATCCTCTTCAGTCCTTCAGCATATGTTGTCACAACATCTCTAGATTTTGCAGAAGTAATAACAACTGCAAATTGGGGTATGCCTTGGTTAATTCGGCTCCCAGCCTCTTCCACAAAGAAAGTTGTGCGTAAGTAATCCAAGGCACTCCCAGTGTTCAGTGGACCACCTCTAAAAGCAATGCTTTTTATATGATCTAATGCTTGCTGTTTGGTGTCGTATGTGTTCAGCAAGAACTCAGTCTGGGCTGCTCCGCTGAACTGGGCAAGACCAACGCGGTATTTACTAATGCCAATATCAAGTAGTCCAGTTATCCTTGAAATAAATAGCTTTATCTGCTGGAAAACGGCACTTCCAATGCTAGAGGAAGAATCTACAAGGAAGACAACATCTGCAAAGCGTCTGGAGAAAGCTGAAAAGGTATAAACAATTATATATGTTACAATGTTGCATTGAGGTTGACATTGACATTTCACTAACTGCAGTTCTGTTATGTATTCCTGGCCTAAAAGTCTTACATCCTATATTCACAGCAAATCTCTGAGCACAGAGTAAGTAGTAGACCTAATAGATGTAATCACATTTCGTAGACTTGTTGCAGTAACTTCTATGATGTCAATCTGAACAGTCTAAAAGAAATCCACATGCTACAGAACTAACTCCACTAAAATGGAATAGATTTTTAGGTTACAGAAATGTCTGCAACAAATTTGCTAAACATACCCTAAGTCTCTGTATTAAAGGGGTACTCCGGTGGAAAACTTTTTTTTTTTTCTTTAAATCAACTGATGCCAGAAAGTTAAACAGATTTGTAAATTACTTCTATAAAAATGTTTTAATCCTTCCAGTACTTATTAGCGGCTGTATACTACAGAGGAAATTCTTTTCTTTTTGGATTTCTTTTCTGTCACGACCACAGTGCTCTCTGCTGACACCTCTATCCATGTCAGGAACTGTCCAGAGCAGTAGAAAATCCCCATAGAAAACATATGCTGCTCTGGACATTTTCTAAAATGGACAGACGTGTCAGCAGAGAGCACTGTGGTTGTGACGGAAATCCAAAAAGAAAAGAATTTCCTCTGTAGTATACAGCCGCTAATAAGTAATGGAAGGATTAAGAAGTTTTAATAGACGTAATTTACAAATCTGTTTAACTTTCTGGCATCAATTGATTTAAAAAAAAAAAGTTTTCAACTGGAGTACCCCTTTAAAGGGGTACTCCGGCCCTAATACATCTTATCCCCTATCCAAAGGATAGGGGAAAAGATGTCTGATTGCGAGGGTCCCGCCGCTGGGGACCCCCGCAGTCTGTCAATGCACACCCACCTTTTTGAGCTCTCCGCAGCGCTGGACGACCACGGGCCGGAGTATCAGGATGCCCCCTCCCATAGACTTGCATTGAGGGGCGATACTCTGGCCCAGTGGTCGTCACACTACACTCGGAGCCTCCAGCGCAAGTAAAGCACAGTCACAAGAAAATGATGTTCACCTATTCACATTTCCGTGTTTTGCTTAACAAGAACAGAAATATCAGAAAAAATCACAAAACAGAGGAACAGACACAGCGCTCTGTAATTATCATATGTAATTATCAAACGACCATAATACTGTTTGTGGCTACACAAAGAATTTGTGTGTCATGCAACCTTCCTGCTTTTATTGTACATTTCCTTTGTGACATTTGTTGGTCTCAGCATTTAAGTGCCTATATCTGAAGGCATTGGGTCTCTGGATACAGCTTGATCCTCTATTTGGACAGTAGCTATTTAGTGCCTATATCTTGAGGCCTTTGGTCCCTGAACCACAGGTTGGTCCATGATTTTAAAAGTGCATGGCTCCATACATGCAGGGTAATGCAGGGATCAGGTCTATCTACATGCAGGGCAATGCAGGGATCGGGTCTATCTATTATTTTTGATCTTATAAAATGTACAATAAAAGTTAGGTTTTAGTATTCCCCCACTAAATCGCATGCTTTCTAGTGCAACCAATAATCCATACTTACAAAATATCTATATATTATCTTACAACACTACCCACTATAAAGAAATGGCCTGATTTTTCCCTGTACATTTTACAGTTTATATTGAGATAAACCAGACTACAAAAAAAAAAAATATATATATATATACACCTTTCAGGTTTGTGATAATGCTGGAGCAAATATTATTTAGAAGTTTCCTGGTCACTTCTTCAGTTGAATCAAAATTTTCGAAAGAATGAAAGAACTTTCTACTTGGCTTGTTTGCAGCCTCCTTCAGCTCTCCAATGTCCTTAATATTAGGTCCAGTGACATACACTGAAATTCCCCTGGACTTAAGATCTCTAGCTGAATCTTTTACTTCATCAGAAGACTGGCCATAGGTGACCAAAACAAGGATCTGCGCAACATTTTCTGCTGCTCTGCTGCCGGCTGACTCAGTAAAGTAAGTGCTGTTGACAAATTTTAGGGCCCGTCCTGTATAGGTATTGCCATCTTTATATGACAAACTTTCTATCTTCTCTAAGATTTCACTCTTCAACGAATAATCATTCAACAAGAAAACAGTATTTGTCTCATCACTGTACTGGGCAAGGCCTATGCGGACTTTGTTGATGCCAACATCAAGGCTGGAAGCCAAGCCATAGACGAAATCCTTTACATCTGCAAAAGCATCTTCACTGATTTGGTTTGAACTCTCTACAAGGAAGACGATATCCGCCTGGTTAGCATTTCGGCAACCTGAAAGAGAATGGACATTGCAGTTGATAATATTTCAATTTTCTATTAAAGTAATTATAAAACACATAATAGTAGCCAAGGGAAAAGATGTAAAATAGACTTTCCATCTGTGCTTTTCCTGAATCATTTTTCAATATGATGTTCATTGTGTACTTGTCATATCACACATTTACACATGACATATACTCCATATGAACTTACTTACTAGAAATGAGTAGGGGTCAAATAAGATACATTGCTGACTAAATCTATAGATATATATTCTCTTCTGTGGTGTCTAATAGTTCTGATCTGTCTGAAGAAAATGTAAGAAAGTTCTGTATTATAGATCCCTTAGGCTTAACTCATGTTAAAGGAGCAGAATATTACTTTTCTTTACCTGTATTTTTGCATCAAGAACTTGAAAAAAGAATGGTGGTTCCAGCTCGCAGAAAAAAATCAAAAATAAAACTTAACGTTTAATATAGCATGTTAAAATCCGGTAATCCGGCTAAAAGGAGAAAGTGACATGCCACTCTAAAATGCAGTTGTAAACGCCGACGCGTCTGCGTTTACTCCTCCATTTTAGAGTGACGTGTCACTTTCTCCTTTTAGTCAGATTACCAGATTTTTTATAAAGAAATAAATCCTTGTATTTAAAATGGACATAAATCATTAGTAAATGTCATGTAACATGCACTTCTTAGCATAAATGTTGAACAAAATTTATACTAATTCAATGGTTATATTAAGCTTTTGATCTGACTTTATTACAGGTTGGTGCTTGTGACGGTTTTAGTTATTTTTAACTATATCATAGATACAAGATCTTGCAAATTTTATCCAGATGCTACAGATTTTTTATCATTTCCTTCCAGATGTTTACGATCAAGGGGTATAGACAACTGAAATAATACATGGCTAAAGCTGTGTCTAGAATTTCAACCCACAGGCTACAGATTAGGAAAAGGGAAGGAGATGAGAAGATAAAAACAATGTACCTTGAGCAATCTGACCAATCTTTCTGGTAGCCTCTTCTACTGTGGTGCATAGTACCTGAAGCATATTTTGGGAAATACCCTGTAAAGCTGTAAAGTCAGCCACGTTATAAACATGCTTATCATCTGGATCACTCGCTATTTCATTGAGTTCAGTCAAGGAGGCATCCTTTATACCAACGGCATATAAAGTGATTCCTGAATTTTTGACTCTGGTTGCTGGTTCCTTGATGTTGTCTTGAGATTGACCATCAGTTATTACAACTGCAATTTGCGGGATTCCATCTTTTGCTCTTCCTCCTGCACTTTCTGTAAAGTGATTTTCCAGCATGAACTTAAGACTTTCACCAGTTTTTGTCCCCCCACCTTTATACTTCAGATTTTGTATATAATATAGTACATCTTCCTTCTTGTCATAAGAGTTTAGGTAGAATTCTGTACGTGGCTCATCGCTGTACTGAATTAGGCCAATTCGTATGTTTTCTTGACTAACATCAAAACCATTTATCATGGTGTATAAGAACTCCTGCATGCTTTTGAAATTGTCTTCACCAATGCTCCAGGATCCATCAACCAGAAAAACAATGTCTGCAACATTTGCATCTTTGCACACTGAAAAATAAAAATGCATAAAGTACAGTAACTAGGTATAGGACTTATTCCAAATGGCCTCTAGGAAAAATGTTGACCAGTTAACCAACATAGATCAACCATGGCAGCCTTTACTAAGGAAAAAAGGAACCAATGTTAGTTTAGAAAAGGTTACAATAACTACCAGAAGGATGGAGGGATTCATTTAAAATTATTTATTTTCATATAAACATAGAAACTCTGAAGATTGCCAGAAAAAAAGACCACCTGGTCCATTTAGTCTGGCCTTACATTAGTTGCTATGAATTATTTCCTTAGGGATTCTGGAGGCCTCAAGTTTAAAATAATATAGATAAAGGCTACACAATGGTAAAGGTCTTACCAATTAGATAGGGGTGCTAAAACATGTTTTTTCAACTTAGCTTCTACTTTCTAATTATAATTCCCTTATTTTATGTTTTGTATGTTGGAGTCTGAAGGAAAGAAGGTAATGGATGGGCCTGATCAAAACTTGAAAATATGTAAAAGGGTTAAATAAGGGTCAGAAAGGAAGAGTTTTAAATAGAAAACTTAGCACGAACAAGGGGGCACAAATTGTGGTTAGTTGGTAGGCAGGTCAGATACAATGTGAAATATTATTTTACTGGAACAGTAGATGCTTGGAACAAACATCCAGCATCTATGCTAAGTAAATCTACAATAAATGAATGTAGGCAAATCTGGGATAAACCTATACCTGTCCTAAGATAAGTATGAAAAGGAAATAATACAGTGGTCCCTCAACATACGATGGTAATCCATTCCAAATGAACCATCGTTTGTTGAAACCATCGTATGTTGAGGGATCCGTGCAATGTAAAGTATAGGAAGCTGTACTCACCTGTCCCCGCCGCTCTGGACCCGTCACTGCTCATCACCGCTGCCCTGGATGTCGCCCTCCATCGTTGTCGCCGCGTCCCCGTGGTGTCCCCGACGCTCCAGACCGTCTCTGCTTCCCCGGGATCCTCGCTCTCCGCTCTCCATCATCACGTCACTATGCACGCACGCCGCTCCTATTGAATGACAGGACGGCATGCGCGCGACGTGATGATGAGGATGGAGAGCGCCGGAGATGGAGGGGATCGTGAAGATGTCACTCCGGAGCCCCGAGGACAGGTAGGAGACCATCACCGGAGCACATGGGGCACCGTAAACAGCTATCCGGCAGCAGCTGAAGCAGCCTGCGCTGCCTGATAGCCGTTTATGCGATGGCCCCGACATACAAAAGCATCGTATGTTGATGCTGCCTTCAACATGCGATGGCCTCTGAGAGGCCATCGCATGTTGAAATTATCATATGTCAGGGCCATCGTAGGTCGGGGGGTCACTGTATAAGTGGTTCTGTAAAATCTCTGCTGTCAATGGCACTAATGTTTATCAGTCTGGGTAGTAAGGTTTCTTTTAAGCACAGTAAAAAATTTACACTCCCATCTAAATTTTACTATGGGAATCTTCCCCCATAGTGAAGGTCACTGCATATCATAGAACTTTTAACAAACAAATCGAAAATCGATATAAGTAATTGTGATACTTATAAAAATCCTTATTATAGAGGAGAAAAGGGATGCAAAATGTTGTTACACTCAATTTTTAAGGAAATCAGGGACAACCATGCCTTAATTTGTGATTTTATGATGTCAATCCCAGTGACATTACCTTGCAACACACCTTTTACCAGTCAAACAGTATCATTTCCTCTCAAACATAGCTTGTGATCAGAGCTGATTTAATATTATTTCCATTATAATATTTATATTATATATATATATATATATATATACATATATATATATATATATATATATATATATGACATAGTTGGGAATGGGAGTTGTCCCTTACTTGTAATTTAATAAACAGTAGAAAATTTATTTATAACAGTGGGCCCCCTTTCCTGCAGGGCCCCTCTCCAGCTGCACATAGGTCCATCACTGCTTTGCTATGCAGATTATATTTTATAATTTGATTGTTTTTCCCAATCGTAAATTCTGACAGTAAATTAGATAAGTATAATGATTTTCCCATGAAGTTTTTTTGTGTAGCACAATGATTTATTTTATTTAAGTTTTCTTGTCGTACACGTGTGATCATGAGGAATGTAAATGAAGAGTTACATGTTTTGGAAATTGCCCAAGGCCAGAACAAGCTTTTGAACTGTAGATTTAAAAAAAAGTTGAGAAAAACAGATTTAATGAAGACTGATAGAGAAGCTCTGGCTTTACTCTCATTCTGTACTTAAAGCAAATATACAACTTATTCTCCTTACTTTTGAACTTGCATTCATAAAATGGTCTGCACTTTTATTCTGATCTTAAGAGCCATCTGGAAGTATTCACTTGTGGCTATTTAAAATTCTTTATCAAAGATTGTACAAATTAAGACAAATTATTAAACTGAGACAAATTATTTTCATTGAATTACCAACATGTGCTTACCCGATTTTGGGATGTTACATTGTGCTTACCCGATTTTGGGATGTTACATTCGGTATTTGAAAGAATATGGTGGAAGCACTGATGCATAATGCCTGGGAAACTCAGTCTAATCTACTCCCATAAAAAAAAGCTGCTAGGTAATAGTTCGGTGATAGCATCACACTGAAGAAGCATCCTTGTTGAGGCTTCAATGCTCACGTGAATAAAGCCTCAGTAAGGATATTTTTCAGTGTGGAGCTGTCCCAAACTACTTCCTAGCATATCCAACATTTTGCACCCGACGCTATTTTTGTGGCCCCTTTCTTTTCTCAGTTGGGGGTACTTCAAGAGGAAAATGTTACTGCCTGAACTGTGTCTAGGTTGTCTGTGTGCCTTGCCACTGCAAAGCATTCTACAATGTCATTTAAGTGATTTGGACTCCAAGCTTTTGATACCATGTTTTCGTCTTCCGCATGGCATTGAAGGGCTTAATTACTTGGTCTAAGAGATCCATCCATGTAGTAGTTCTGGTCCACTTATACTGACTTGGATGCTGGACCTACATACCATACCGAATCATTCTGCTGTTGGCATTATGAATGATGGACAAAAACAAAATGTCCCTTTGTCCCTATACTACAAGAAGAAGGTTTTCATTGCAGATCGAGCAATTAAACAAAGTTCTGTGTCACTCACCTTCCTTTTTGCACACTGTGGATTTTTTTCATTTGGCCCAAATACAATGAAAAAGTAGGAGAAAGAGGCACAGGATCCGTAAAATGTCACTTATATTTTTCGTTTAAAAACATGCAAAATGAAGTGCTGGTGCAAACAAACGGCTGGTATGGTGGAACACCCCTGTATTGTGTTTCCGCCTACATCTTGTGACAAAGGCTCGGTAGAGCAGCAATGCATTAAAGAGGTTTTCCACCACACCAGTGGTTTGTTTGCACCAAAACTTTATTTTGCATGTATTCAATCAAAAAAAAAATTTGATGTTTTTCAGATCCTGTGCCGCTTTCTCCTACTTTTTCATTCAATTGCAGACTGCACTTCTTTGGCCTTTCTGCAATAACTGGCCAAGCAGAGTTTCACAGGCAACTGGGTATCTGGATACAAGGAACTTTAAGGAAGGGGGGTATACTTTTATAAAAGTTATTTAGGTAAACATGATATCCCTTGTAAAGGAGTGAATGTATCAGGTCCCAGAAAATGTAGCCATTCATGCCCAGGGATAGGGGGCTACCTGGAGGGTTAATTGCAAAATTCTATACCTCGTAAACTTTAAAGCAGTGTGTGCATACAGTGGTACTTTAGTCCTATAGTGGACTTTCTGTTCAGGTGGTGCTGCTGGAAATGAAGTCCCCTTTAAAGTTTATGAGGGATTCATAAAATACTATGGCCCTGATTTACTAAGAGTGGAGTGTATTTTTGGTTGTGTTTTTTGCTGTCCAACTTTTTTTCCCATGGTATTTACTCATTTACTCAACTTTCGGAAACTTTATACATGCTTTAAAGTGTAGGGTTTACTTACCAGAAAATTCACATGATTTTCATAGTGGTTTTCAGAAAAGATTAGTAATTTTGGATAAAATGTAGGGAACACGCCTCTTTTCCTGAAAACCACGCCCATTTTGAAGGTGTTTTTTTCACTCTGAGTGTTTCTGATTCTGTCTGTTTTTTTCTGTCACTTATTCAGAATTTACACAGAATTTAGGCACACAACCCGACAAAAAGAGTCAGAATGCTGTAAGCAAATGAGGGCCTATGTTGTGCTGTGGGATGTAAATTTTGGAAAATTTGCCATTTGGCCTTATTTTATAAATCTGTCATAATTGGGGTCTTGGTGGTGTGTGCAGCAGGAGTTATATTGAAGACATTTTAGGAGGGATTTACATGTGCCCTGCTCATCATTGAGCTGTAAATGCAGGTGTTTCATAACACATCAGAGGACCAATAAACCCTGATGTTTGTATTTTTTTATGAGGCCTATATTCAACAATAGGGCTCAAAATGAGTTCCACCAGGTCTGTAGGGATCGAGTTTTGCATTGGAATGCGGCGGGGTGAGTGGTCTGATGGACCATCTTGGAACAAAAAAAATAAAAAAATACCCACATGTGACCCCATTTTGGAAACTATACCCCTCACGGAACGTAACAAGGGGTATAGTGAGCCTTAACACCCCACAGGTGTTTGACACATTTTCGTTAAAGCTGGATAGGAAAATGAAAAAAAATGTTTAACTAAAATGCTGGTGTTACCCTAAATTTTTCATTTTCACAAGGGGAAATAGGAAGAAAAGTCCCCCAAAATTTGTAACCTCATCTCTTCTGAGTAAGAACATACCCCATATGTGGAGTAAAGTGCTCTGCGGGCGAACTACAATGCTCAGAAGAGAGAAGGTGCTATTGGGCTTTTGGAGAGAAAATTGGTCCGGAATTGAAGGCCACGTGTGTTTACAAAGCCCCCATAGTGCCAGAATAATGCCCCCCCGCCAACATGTGACCCCATTTTGGATACTACACCCCTTACGAAATGTAATAAGGAGTACAGTGAGCATTTATGCCCCACTGGTGTCTGACAGATTTTTGGAACAGTGGTCCGTGAAAATGAAAAATGTAATTTTTCATTTGCTCAGCCCACTGTTCCAAAGATCTGTCAAACGCTAGTGGTGTGTAAATGCTCACTGCAACCCTTATTAAATTCTGTGAGGGGTGTATTTTCCAAAATGGGGTCACATGTGGGGGGATCCACTGTTCTGACACCACGTGTGGCTTTGTAAATGCACAAGGCTCCCAACTTCTATTCCAACCAAATTCTCTTTCCAAAAGCTGAATGGCGCTCCTCCTCTTCTGAGCATTGTAGTGTGCCAGTAGAGCACTTGACGTCCACACATGGGGTATTTCCATACTCGGAAGAAATGGGGTTACAATTTTTTGGGGGAATTTTCTCCTATTACCAGCATTTTAGTGAAAAAAAATGTTTTCATTTACACATCCGACTTTAACGAAAAGTCGTCAAACAACTTGTGGGGTGTTAAGGATCACTGTGCCCCTTGTTATATTCCTTGAGGGGTGTAGATTCCAAAATATTATGCCATGTGTTTTTTTTCTCTGTTCTGGCACCATAGGGGCTTCCTAAATGTGACATGCCCCAATAACCATTTCAGCAAAATGTGCTTTCCAAAAGCCAAATGTGACTCCTTTTCTTCTGAACATTGCAGTGCGCCCGCAGTGCACTTGAGGTCCACGCATGGGGGTTTTCCATACTCAGAAGAGATGGGGTTACAAATTTGGGGGACTCCTATTACCCCTTTAAAAATGTAAAATTTTGGGGAAAAAATGCATTTTAGTGAAAAATAAAATTAATTTACACATCCAACTTTAACAAAAAGTCGTCAAATACCTGTGAGGTGTTAAGGCTCATTGTACCCCTTATTACGCTCCCTGAGGGGTGTAGTTTCTAAAATGGTATGCCATGTGTTTTTTTTTTGTTTGTTTTTTGTTTTTTTGCTGTTTTGGCAACATAGGGACTTCCAAAATGTGAATTCCTCCCATAAAACAATTTCAGAAAAACTCACTCTCCAAAATCCCATTGTCGCTCCTTTCCTTCTGAGCCCTCTAGTGCACCCACAGAGCACTTGATGTACACATATGAGATATTTCCTTACTCGAGAGAAATTGGGTTACAAATTGTAGATGATTTCTCTCCTTTTACCCCTTGTAAAAATTCAAACACTGGGTCTTCAAGATCATGCGAGTGTAAAAAATGAAGATTTTGAATTTTCTCCTTCACTTTGCTGCTATTCCTGTGAAACACCTAAAGAGTTAAAACACTTACTGGATGTCATTTTAAATACTTTGAGGGGTGCAGTTTTTATAATGGGATCATTTATGGGGTATTTATAATATGAAGGCCCCTCAAATCCACTTCAAAACTGAACTGGTCCCTGAAAAATTCAGATTTTGAAAATGTTGTGAAAAATTGGAAAATTGCTGCTGAACTTTGAAGCCCTCTGATGTCTTCCAAAAGTAAATACATGTCAACTTTATGATGCCAACATAAAGTAGACATATTGTATGTGTGAATCAATGTATAATTTATTTGAGATATCCATTTTCCTTATAAGCAGAGAGTTTCAAAGTAAAAAAAAAAGCAACATTTTCAAATTGTTCATCAAATTTTGGAATTTTTCACCAAGAAATGATGCAAGTATTTACGAAATTTTGCCAATAACATAAAGTAGAATATGTCACGAAAAAACATTCTCGGAATCAGAATGAAAAGTAAAGGCATCTAAGAGTCACTAATGCTTAAAGTGACAGTGGTCAGATGTGCAAAAAATGCCAGGGTTCTTAAGGTGAAAATGGGCTTGGTCCTTAAGGGGTTAAAGGGGTACTCCACTGGAAAACATTTTTTTTTAAATCAACTCGTGCCAGAAAGTTTAACAGATTTGTAAATTACTTCTATTAAAAAATATTAATCCTTCCAGTTCTTATCAGCTGCTGTTATGATCCACAGGAAGTTCTTTCCTTTTTGAATTTCCTTTCTGCTTGACCATAGTGCTCACTGCTGACACTTCTGTCCATTTTAGAAACTGTCTAGAGCAGGAGAGGTTTTCTATTGGGATTTGCTCCTACTCTGGACAGTTTCTAAAATGGACAGAAGTGTCAGCAGAGAGCACTGTGGTCAGGCAAAATGTAAATTCAAAAAGAAAAGAACTTCCTCTGGAGCATGTAGCAGCTGATAAGAACTGTAAGGATTAAAACATTTTAATAGATGATTTAAAAAAATGTTTTCCAGTGGAGTACCCCTTTAAACAAAAACCCTGACCCTCGCTAGTGGATAAGGGTTAAATTATCTATCCTATGTTTGTAGTTGACATTTTAGTAGCACGTGTACCAAGTTTCAAATCTTTAGCCGTTTGGAAGTGATGCTGGAACAAACACACATACACTCATACATACATACATACATACATACACACATACATACACACATATTGGGGGAGATATATCAAAACCTGTGCAGAAGAAGAGTGGTGCAGTTGCCCATAGCAACCAATCAGATTGCTTCTTTCATTTTCCACAGACCTCTAAAGAGGCCTGTGGAAAATGAAAGAAGCAATCTGATTGGTTGCTATGGGCAACTGCATAACTCTTCCTCTGCACAGGTTTTGATAAATCTCCCCCATTGAATTTTACATATATATATATATATATATATATATATATATATATATAGATATATATATATATAGATATATATATATACTGGAGACAAAATATATACCGTATATACTCGAGTATAAGCCGAGTTTTTCAGCATGATTTTTCGTGCTGAAAACACCCCCCTCAGCTTATACTCGAGTGAACTCTCCACCCGCAGTGGTCTTCAACCTGCGGACCTCCAGAGGTTTCAAAACTACAACTCCCAGCAAGCCCGGGCAGCCATCGGCTGTCCGGGCTTGCTGGGAGTTGTAGTTTTGAAACCTCCGGAGGTCCGCAGGTTGAAGACCACTGCAGCCTTCGACATCATCCAGCCCCCTCTCACCCCCCTTTAGTTCTGTACAGTACTCACCTCCGCTCGGCGCTGGTCCGGTGCTGCAGGACTGTCCGGAGAGGAGGTCGTCCGGTGGGATAGTGGTTCCGGGCTGCTATCTTCACCGGAGAGGCCTCTTCTAAGCACTTCGGGCCCGGCCCCAGAATAGTCACGTTGCCTTGACAACGACGCAGAGGTACGTTCATTGCCAACGTACTTCTGCGTCATTGTCAAGGCAACGCCTCTATTCCGGGCCGGAAGCGCGGAGAAGAGGCGCCCCCAGTGAAGATAGCAGCCCGGAACCACTATCCCACCGGACCACCTCCTCTCCGGACAGCCCTGCAGGACCGGACCAGCGCCGAGCGGAGGTGAGTACTGTACAGAACTAAAGGGGGGTGAGAGGGGGCTGAATGATGTCGAAGGCCGCAGTGGTCTTCAACCTGCGGACCTCCGGAGGTTTCAAAACTACAACTCCCAGCAAGCCCGGACAGCCGATGGCTGCCCGGGCTTGCTGGGAGTTGTAGTTTTGAAACCTCTGGAGGTCCGCAGGTTGAAGACCACTGAGGGCGGATGATGAGAAGAGGATGATGAAGGGGGGGTGTGGGATGATGACAAGAGGATGATGAAGGGGGGGGTGGGATGATGAAGGGGCGGGTGTGGGATGATGAAGGGGGGTGTGTGGGATGATGACAAGGGGATGATGAAGGGGGGATGTGTGGGATGATGACAAGGGGATGATGAAGGGGGGATTTGTGGGATGATGACAAGGGGATGATGAAGGGGGATGTGTGGGATGATGACAAGGGGATGATGACAGGTGATGATTATGAGGGTCTGGATGATGACAGGCGGTGATGAGGATGAGGATGTTAATGACGGGTCTGGATGATGACAGGGGGGGATGATGTATTTCCCACCCTAGGCTTATACTCGAGTCAATAACTTTTCCTGGGATTTTGGGTTGAAATTAGGGGTCTCGGCTTATACTTGGGTCGGCTTATACTCGAGTATTAAAACATGTTTGTCTTCTGAACACAATACCTAATTCCTAATAATTAAATGATAGTGTATATTTTCTTACCAGTTTTCTGGGAATGTGTGCCATGAAAAGACAGTCCTAAAAGCAGAAAGAATATGATGGCTTTCCATGCTTTCATTTTGTTAAAATATCTGGAAGATTAAAATGAAAAAGCTGTTTTATATTAGCATGAACACATGTATATATTTTAAAACACAATGGCCCAGATTTACTATTCCCATCCCGACACTTTGGTGTCAGCTTTTGTGACCCCATTTTGGCTGCTTTGGCATGCGTTAGCAAATTGTGACACTATAAAAGAAGAAACCTAAACAACCCCACAAATTGCACTTTTTAACCAGATGAAGTTAGTATGTCTATGTGCTTTTCCTAAAACCCTGTAGATTTCTGATATTATCCAAACAAGCCAGTGTTTTTGCAAGTCCTTTAACCCTTCATGATTATGTGCATTTTTTCTGTCTTACTAAACAATTCTCCTGCAAACTGAACACTTTTGAGAAGGTTATTGAAAAACTAAAATTCTCAGAAATCATACATTTTTCATGTGTCCTCCTAGACCAAGCTATCACAAATTCTAATCAGGTAGGGGATATACACTGCTATAAAAGTATTCACACCCTCACTTTATGATTTATTGTTTACTGTAATCGAAAAAATAAAGTCAGAGTAAAACAAAACCTCATTTCAATTATTAAGCACAAAAGAAATAACTTTTTAGTACACCAAACCTAAACCATGCTGTTACCTAAATAAGCTATTTTTTATTTATTCTTAAAAGTCTATGGGTGAGGCTATACTGCATATCTATTCTATGGTAGAGTTATCAAGACTATCAGAAAATAGTTTTACAAAGCAACATTACTTTTGCCTCTATTTTCTCAGCAAAACATTGCACAAAACTGTGACACTTGGCCTTATCTGCATAGTTTTTGATCAAATAATGAATGTAAAGCATGTGATATAATACATATACATAATATCCACATAGTAACTCACTTGACTTTTTCCATAAAGGTTTTTTTCAATGGTTTACAAAAATTCTTATGCACTTGTACAGTTTATCTTCATTATCTGTTCCATCTCATGAATCAAATACTGAAGTAGAATTCCCTTAAAGGGGTTATCCAGCATTAGGAGATTTTAGTACATACCTGGCAGACAGTAATGGACATGCTTAGGAAGGATCTGCACTTGTCTTGGGGCTAAATGACTATGCTGTGAGATTACCAGAACACTGTGGCTAGCTGTTTGTAAACCAGTATTTCCTGTTTGACTTTTCTTTTTTTGACTACAAATCCCACAATTCCATCTTCCTCCCTCCCACACATCAGCCACCCTACCCATTGAAACATAAATGAGCTGCATACATTTAAATCAGTGTGGTTTTCAATACAGGGTGCCTCCAGCTGTTGCATTAGTTGCAGATTGATCCCTCCACCCATTAAAGCAGACAGGCTCCCTGTCATCAGCTGACTAGTGAGTCAGGCCTCGGCCGCATTGCAAGCTGGGAAAAATCTGAGACAGCAGTCATTTTGTATGCTGTTAAAAATAAATATTGGAGTGAAAATCACATAAGAATTGTGAGAAAACCATCACATACAGATACAGACACTATGGCCCAGATTTATCAAACTGTGTGAGAGAAAAAGTGGAGTGATTTTCCCACAGCGACCAATCACAGCTCAGCTTTCACTTTACCTCAGCTAGTTACCTGAGCTGTGATTGGTTGATGTGGGAAAATCACAAAAAAATTTCTCTCACACAGCTTGATAAATCTGGGCCTATATTATGAACTACACTAACTTTACAGCCCCTGTAGCATAGTCAAATAAAAAAATTTCTGGTATACCCCTCTTGGTAAGCCTGCCAAATAATTCTTGAACTGTGTAGGTCATGTTGAAGGTCATCACTTAAACTGGTTAAACATGTTAAAAACAGTCCTGAATACACAGTAACTGTCCATGAATTAAACAAAACAAAAAAAGGGAAAGATCGGTGATAATCAGTATATCCACCCAATAAAGCTGATGTTCCTGTGGCTGGCTTAGAGTTTTGCTGATTATTGGTGTACATTACAGTAAATGGGGTGGGACACAAAGGTACTGTCCCCTTTACTGTAAAGTCCCACAAACTTATTTAAAAAGTGGCAGATGCAGCAGTAAAAATGTATCATCAGTATGTTTATGAGCAGTATGTTTATGCATTATACAGTATGTTTCCTACAGTAATTATACATACTGTGTATACTGTGGGTATCATGTCCCTAGGTGGGCATACTCTTTCCTAGCTGGTTCATTTAAGCACTATGATTTGTTATAGGCGTGACACCCCCTCCCATAGACATGAATGGAGAGGGCGTGGCGTGACGTCACGTCCCCAGTCCTGGAAACATGGAGGTTTCCGAAACTGGAGATTCAGCACCCGCATAGAATGCGAGTGCTTCAGGGAGATCGTCGGGGGTCTCAGCAGCGGGCCCCCCACGATAAGACATTTATCCCCTATCCTTTCCCCTATCCTTTGGTCTAATGATTGCATGTACTAGTCCCCTGTGGGGACTAAAAAATTGTGAAACAATGTAAAACAAAATCTTAATAAATGTGATTTAACACCTTTCTTAATAAAAATTTGAATCACCCCCTTTATATTAAACCGCACGGACAATGGCATATAGGAAAAAAATACCAGAATTGCGTATTTTTGGTCACTTTGTATACCCTAAAAAATTATAACAAGTGATAAAGTCCCATCAAAACAAAAATGTTGCAAAAAATAAGCCCTCATACATCCCTGTATACGGAAAAATGAAAAAGTTATAGGGGTCAGAAGAGGACAATTTTTAACGTACTAATTTTCATACAAAAAGTTTCAATTTTTTAAAAGAAGTAAAACAAAATCAAACCTATATAAGTTGGGTATCATTTTATGTGGACCTACAGAATAAAGAGAAGGTGTCATTTTTAGCAAAAAGTGTATTGCATAGAAGTGAAAGCCCTCAAAAGTTACAAAATGGGGTGTATTTTAAATTTTGCCCCACACATAATTTTATTTTTTTGTTTCACCATAGATTTTGTGGTGTAATGATTGACTTCATTGCAAAGTAAATTTTGTGGTGCAAAAAAACAAGCCCTCACATAGGTCTGTAGGTGGAAAACTGAGAGAGTTATGAATTTTAGGTGAGAAGGAAAAAACCCTGAGTCCTTAGGGGTTAAAGTGTACCTGTCAGATTCCACACACAAAAAAAAAAAAGATTAATATGTTACTTAGTACCTAATCTTGTCTAGGTAAATCGGATTTAAGGGGCGTGTCCCTCCCTTGTGGTGGTGAAAGGTGATTGGTGTGTCTGCTCATGCAGTCTTGTGCATGAGTCCTCTCTTGTCCATGACTTATGGACAAGCTTGATGCTGCTGCAGGACTGGTAAGTGTCCCAGTAGGTATGGGGACCCCTAGTGGTGGGATTTTGAGAAGCTGTTTTCTATATAAAATATTCAAAAAATTGTAAACAACCATATTACAAAAGGTCTTTAATTTTCATCAGTAACAACATATAAAACGTTTTTGGATCTGACAATGCCTATTTTATTTCAATATTCCAAGTAGGCAGACTTGCAGCTTCTGGGCCCCATGCAAAACCTTCAACAGGGCCCCAGGTCTCTTATGGAGCAGATGTGCCTTGGGGCCACCTTAGACGCCTATAGTTACACCCCTGAAAGTGGCATCAAATACTCAACATAAACGTAGAGGAATTGTAGCGCTCTAACCTGTAACTGTATGTACTGAAAACATTTACAAAGGAGAGTATACTTGGCTAGCAGTGTACAGCCTTGTAGAATTAGAATTACATTAAATTTTTGTTCCAACCAGTTTACATTGACATGGACAGATGTCTATACAGCACTGCAGAATAATGTGAAACAGGAAATTAAGAAGAAAAAAAAAGGTAAGCCATAATACTTATAGTAGTGTATTGTATGCATAACAATTACTACCTTTGAGCTATTTATAGGAAGTAAAAGGAAGATGACACAAATGCTCATAGTTTATTTGCAGTCCCTAAGAAGACACATAAATAGTCTGAATCGAATAAGCCTGTAAACAATGAAATGCACTTTTTTTCTGACTGATAATGGCCAGATGTCTAAAATCATATCACATAGGCTTTGTTCTGATATTAAATACACGCTCAAAATAAAAAAAAGTAACACTAAGGCTTCTTTCACACAGTAATTTTACAAAATTACTCCGTTTTTAAGATCCGTACGAAGTTCCGTCTGAAAATCAGCTGAAAACGGCAGTTACAAAATCCTATACGTCAGTTAGAAAATCCCATTATAGTCTATGGGATTTTTCTAATAGCTGTTATTTTGTGATGGAAGATAGTAACGGGAGAAATAGTGCATGCCGTTTTACAGCTGATTTTCAGACGGAACTTCGTAAGGATAAAACTGAGTCATTTTGTAGTGTGAAAGAGGCCTTAGATAACACATCCTAGATCTGAATGAATGAACTAATTGTATGAAATACTTTCATCTTTACATAGTTGAATGTGCTGACAACAAAATCACACAAAAATGATCAATGGAGATCAAATTTATCAACCCATGGAGGTCTGGATATGGAGTCACACTCAAAATCAAAGTGGAAAACCACACTACAGGCTGTTCCAACTTTGATGAAATGTCCTTAAAACAAGTCAAAATGAGGCAAAATGAGTGTGTGTGGCCTCCAGGTGCCCATATGACCTTCCTACAATGCCTGGGCATGCTCCGGATGAGGTGGTGGATGGTCTCCTAAAGGAATGTCCTCCTAGACCTGGACTAAAGCATCCACCAACTCCTGGACAGTCTGTAGTGCAACGCGGCGTTGGTGGATGGAGCGAGACATGATGTCCAGGATGTGCTCAATCGGATTCAGGTCTGGGGAACAGGTGGGCCAGTCCATCAATGCCTTCCTCTTGCAGAAACTGCTGACACACTCCAGCCACATGAGATCTAGCCTTGTCTTGCATTAGGAGGAACCCAGGGCCAACTGCACCAGCATATCATCTCACAAGGGGTCTGAAGATCTCATCTCAGTAGCTAATTGCAGTCAGGCTACCTCTTGCAAGCACATGGAGGGTTGTGCAGCCCCCCAAAGAAATGCTACCCCACATCATTACTGACCCAATGCCAAACCAGTCACGCTGGAGGATGTTGCAGGCAGCAGAACATTCTCCCCGGCGTCTCCAGATTCTGTCACATCTGTCACATGTGCTCATTGTGAACCTGCTTTCGTCTGTGAAGAGCACAGGGCACCAGTGGTGAATTTGTCAATCTTAGTGTTCTCTGGCAAATGCCAAATGTCCTGCACGGTGTTGGGCTGTAAGCACAACCACCACCTGTGGACATCGGGCCCTCATACCATACTCATGGAAACTGTTTCTGACCATTTGAGTAGACACATGCACATTTGTGGCCTGCTGGAGGTCATTTTGCAGGGCTCTGGCAGGGCTCCTCCTGCTCCTCCTTGCACAAAGGCAGAGGGTAGTGGTCCTGCTGCTGGGTTGTTGCCCTCCTACGGCCTCCTCCATGTTCCTTGATGTATTGGCCTGTCTCCTGGTAGCACTTCCATACTCTGGACACTATGCTGACAGACACAGCAAACCTTCTTTCCACAGCTCGCATTGATGTGCCATCCTGGATGAGCTGCACTACCTGAGCCACTTGTGTAGGTTGCAGACTATGTCTCATGCTACCACTAGAGTGAAAGCACCGCCAGCATTCAAAAGTGATCAAAACATCAGCCAGGAAGCATAGGAACTGAGAAGTGGTCTCTGTCACCACCTACAGAACCACTCCTTTATCTGGGGTGTCTTGCTAATTGCCTATAATTTCCACCTATTTTCTGTTCCATTTCCACAACAGCATATGAAATTGAATTCCTGAATGGACAGTGTGATTTTACAGAAGTGTGATTGACTTGGAGTTATATTGTGCTGTTTAAGTGTTCCCTTTATTTTTTTGAGCAGTGTATTTCTGATCTTTCTTCATGCATGCAGCAAAAGCAAGATCAGATTTTATATGGAATTTACATGATGTATTTGCTGCTAAGAGCTGCAGACATCATTGGTATAAAAATAAATTGCACCTTTCTTGGAGCTGATGGTGGCTGCCAAATAATAAAATCTCCTCAGCCAAGTGTCAAGGGGGTGGGGCAAATACACTTAAGTGTCACAGCCTATCACGCCTCCTCACTCATCCTCACCTCCAAGTCCTTCCTTGACTGACAAACAGGATATTTTTTACATTAATGGAGCATATGTGGTGTCCCAGCACCAAATGCTGTCCTGTGGGCTAAAGATTGCCTCAGGCATCCCTGCTGTCTCTGTGTTAGGCCCACTGCTTCAGAGTGTAATTTATTGTACAGTGTTGTATTCCTATGTTATGTTATGTTATGTTAGATTATGTACTGTACCCTTAAAGGAGTACTGCAGTGTTAGACACTTATTCCCTATCCGCATGGAGACATAGCATTTCACTTTTTTGGTGCAGATTATAAATCTGTGTTGGAAAGTATATGGACCATAGTTCACTGTGTGAATGAACAGGGAAGATATCTATATTGCTTATAGCAACCAACCAGTTGTCAACTTGTCTTGAAAAATGAAAGCTGCACTATGACTGGTTACTATGGGTAGCAAAGACAGCTTTTCTTGTAGACAGTTTTCATATGTATGACTTATGTAAAAAGGTCAGAAATCAGTTTTAGGGTAGGATCACAAGTTTCGTATTTTGCTGCATATTTGCTGCTGCGTATTTTCCTACCCATTGAAGTCAGTGGGTAGCAAAATCAGCTGCAGAAAATGTGCAGCAAAATACAGCATTTGTGACCCTACCCTTCCAGACTTGTGCCCTACCACATTCAATTCAATTTTTTGGCCCGGATGGTAAACCACAGCAGACCAGTTTTAAAATTTTCCTGGCCTCTGGCTCCAGAGATGTGGTGTGACTATACCCTATAGGAGCTACATGCTGAGGACTGTAAATTATTAGGTTCACATTTGCGTTGGAGCTCCATTCAGGGAACTCTGTCTGCAGAATTTGTGGGACATGAGCAGAGAAAAAAGTACTTCCAGCTATTTTTTTTCTCCACTAAAATCCTGCTAATAAATGGACACCAGACAGAATCCAGATGACCCCATTAAAGTCATTGAGCTCAGATTTTTCTGTCCTGAACAGAGCTATAACACAGATGTAAACCTAGCTTTATCTGTTTGGCGTAGTCAGGGCCATTAGCCTGCAATACTGGCATCCTCCTTTTTAGGGGTGGGCTGTTTTAAAGGGGGATCTATGGTGGACCATCACCCCATCCCCTGATCATAATGAGAAAGAAAAAGTACTAGGAAAAGTTTTATACATAATAAATGTTAAACATCTTTTGCTTATCTGTTTTAGAAATTAAAGGAGATATGTAGCGTACATTTTTTTATAATCCCCTGTGCCCTGGTAACAAAACAAGCTTTAACTTGCCTTCTGATGTTCCCCCATTGCGCCGTTATCGGTATCCCGGTCCTCTGGTGATGGGCTTCTTCGTGCTTCCTCGGGACAGTGACTCATACCGCGCTCAGCATATCGCCGGCCGTAGCGATGTCCCGCCTCGGCCGGTGATAGGCTGAGTACACTGTCATGTAACAAGCATGGGCCCCGCCTTCTCCCTGCAGCCCGGGCTCCTTACATGACAGTTCGCTCAGCCTATCACCGGCCGGGACATTGCTGCAGCCAGTGATACGCTGAGCACAGTATGAGTCACCGTCCCCAGGAAGCAGGAAGAAGCCCATCACCGGAGAACCAAGAAACCGATAACGGCGCAACAGGGGAACATAGGAATGTGAGTTAAAGCTTGTTTTGTTACTTTTTGCAGCCCAGGCACAGGAGATTATAAAAATATATGCTACAGATGTCCTTTAAAAGGCATATTCTCAGATTTATGACACAGACTTTCACCACAAATATATACAGAATAGCCCACACACTGAGGCTTATCCATGTACAGTGGTCCCTCAACATACGATGGTAATTCTTTACAAATGACCCATCGTTTGTCGAATCCATCGTATGTTGAGGGATCCGTGCAATGTAAAGTATAGGAAACTGTACTCACCTGTCCCCGCCGCTCCGGACCAGGTCCTCACCGCTCCCGATGCTGTCCCAGGGGCTCCCGATGCTGTCCCGCTGCTCCGGTGTCTTCTTCGCGATCCTCCGGCTTCTTCCGCATCTTCTGCAGGTTCCGGGCCTCGCTCTCTGGTGACGTTATTACGCTGCTGCGCCGGCACGGCGTGCGTAGTGACATAATAACGACGCCAGAAAGCGAGGCCCAGACCCCGGAGAAGATGCAGAAGACGCCGGAGGATCGCGAAGTGGACCCGTAGCAGCGGGAATAGGTAAGCGAACCTGCCCGGGATGCTTAAACTGCTATCCAACAGCAGCTTAAGCATTTTGCGCTGTCGGATAGCAGTTAATGCGATGGCCCCGACATATAAAAGCATCGTATGTCAATGCTGACATCGACATGCGATGGCCTCTGAGAGGCCATCGTATGTCGATTTTATCATATGTCGGGGCCATCGCATGTCGGGGGGTTACTGTACTGTTAATCCTGTGCAGTTTCCACATAGATTCTGTGAGGAATGTTCTGGAAGGACCTAAAGCAGTTGATATTACAGACTTGAAGGTGTTCTCTATGGAAGAATGGTCTTACATTTCTGCCGACTAATCAACAATTACGGGAAATATCTACGGAAGGTCATACCGGATACTGACCACAAATGGTCACATACTTTTGTCACTCCCAGATATGTGATATCGGATCATTTTCCTTAATAAATATATGATTCAGCTTGATATTTCTGACTCATTTGTTTGGTTTGGCTCTCTTTATCTACTTTTAGGAGTTATGTAAAAATCTAATGTAAACTTTTATGCCAAATTTCTTAGATATAACTGATTTTAATAGAAACAGGGAAACAAGCCTCTGCCAGACAGATCCCCATTAGAACATAAGGTTAAGATATGTTAAAATGCAATATTGCCGGTCTTTATTTCCCAGTAAATTTGCCATTAGGAATGTTACGCCGAGCGCTCCGGGTCCCCGTTCCTCCCCGGAGCGCTCGCCTCATCCTCGTTGCTGCAGCGCCCCGGTCAGATCCACTGACCGGGTGCGCTGCGGTACCGCCTCCAGCCGGGATGCGATTCGCGATGCGGGTGGCGCCCGCTCGCGATGCGCACCCCGGTCCCCGTACCTGACTCGCTCTCCGTCGGTCCTGTCCCGGCGCGCGCGGCCCCGCTCCCTAGGGCGCGCGCGCGCCGGGTCTCTGCAATTTAAAGGGCCAGTGCACCAATGTTGGTGCCTGGCCCAATCTTCCCAATCACCAATTAGTGTGATCACCTGTGTACTTCCCTATATTACCTCACTTCCCCTGCACTCCCTTGCCGGATCTTGTTGCCTTAGTGCCTAGTGAAAGCGTTCCCTTGTCTGTTCCTAGCCCGTGTTTCCAGACCTTCTGCCGTTGCCCCTGACTACGATCCTTGCTGCCTGCCCCGACCTTCTGCTACGTCCGACCTTGCTTCTGCCTACTCCCTTGTACCGCGCCTATCTTCAGTATCTTCAGCAGTCAGAGAGGTGAGCCGTTGCTAGTGGATACGACCTGGTCACTACCGCCGCAGCAAGACCATCCCGCTTTGCGGCGGGCTCTGGTGAAAACCTGTAGTGGCTTAGAACCGGTCCACTAGCGCGGTCCTCGCCAATCCCTCTCTGGCACAGAGGATCCACTACCTGCCAGCCGGCATCGTGACAGTAGATCCGGCCATGGATTCCGCTGAAGTTCCTCTGCCAGTTGTCGCCGACCTCACCACGGTGATTGCCCAGCAAGCCCAACGGATTGCCCAACGAGATCAACAGCTGGCATACTTGACCTCCGAGGCACTGCGTATTCAGTCACAGATACAGCAGCTGCAGCCGCAGATACAGCAACAGCTACAGCTGCAACTACCATCTCCTCCGCCGGCTCCTGCAACTCCCCCGCAGCAACCGGTCCTTCCTAACCCCTGCTTGTCCCTGCCGGACAAATTTGGCGTAAAGATCGCCCAACGAGATCAACAGCTGGCATACTTGATCTCCGAGACACAGCGTCTTCAGTCACAGTTACAGCAGCTGCTGCCGCAGATACAGCAACTTCAGTCACAGCAGCTGCTGCCGCAGATACAGCAACTTCAGTCACAGCTACAGCTGCAACAACCATCTCCTCCGCCGGCTCCTGCAACTCCTCCGCAGCAACCGGCCGTTCTTAACCCCTGCTTGTCCCTGCCGGACAAGTTTGATGGGGACCGCAATGATTCTGCCACAGCCACAGTCCAGTCCTTCTTCGCTGAGGTCCGTGGTGTCTTCGAGGAGCCTGCCCGAGCTTCTTCTGCCAAGACTGCCCTGCTGAACCTGGCCCAGGGTGTTTCTTCCGTTGGCGAGTACGCCATTCAGTTCCGTGCTCTTGCTTCCGAGTTGTCCTGGAATAGTGAGATTCTCTGCGCGACCTTTAAAAAAGGCCTATCCAGCAACATTAAAGATGTTCTGGCCGCACGAGAGACTCCTGCTAACCTGCATGAACTCATTCATCTTGCCACTCGCATTGACATGCGTTCTTCCGGATGGCGTCTGGAGCTCCGCCTGGATATGGACTTTGTTCGCACGAGGCGTTTTTTCTCCCCGGCTCCTCTCTCCTCTGGTCCTCTGCAATCCGTTCCTGTGCTTCCCGCCGCGGAGGCTATGCAAGTTGACCGGTCTCGCTTGACACCTCAAGAGAGGACACGACGCCGCATGGAGAATCTTTGCCTGTACTATGCCGGTACCGAACACTTCCTGAAGGATTGTCCTATCCGTCCTCCCCGCCTGGAAAGACGTACGCTGACTCCGCACATAGGTGACACAGTTCTTGATCTCAACTCTGCTTCTCCACGCCTTACTGTGCCTGTGCGGATATCTGCCTCTACCTTCTCCTTCTCTACTATGGTCTCCTTGGATTCCGGATCTGCAGGAAAATTTTTTTTTGGCCTCTCTTATCAACAGGTTCTACGTCCCTGTGACCAGTCTCGCCAGACCCCTCTACATCTATTGTATTAACAATAAAAGATTGGACTGTCTCATGCGTTTCCGCACAGAGCCCCTCCTAATGTGCATCGGACCTCATCACGGAAAAATTGACTTTTTTTTCCTCAGGTTCTTTGGCCCCAAGAAGAGGGGGAGACCCAAGGGGGGGGTACTGTTACGCCGAGCGCTCCGGGTCCCCGTTCCTCCCCGGAGCGCTCGCCTCATCCTCGTTGCTGCAGCGCCCCGGTCAGATCCACTGACCGGGTGCGCTGCGGTACCGCCTCCAGCCGGGATGCGATTCGCGATGCGGGTGGCGCCCGCTCGCGATGCGCACCCCGGTCCCCGTACCTGACTCGCTCTCCGTCGGTCCTGTCCCGGCGCGCGCGGCCCCGCTCCCTAGGGCGCGCGCGCGCCGGGTCTCTGCAATTTAAAGGGCCAGTGCACCAATGTTGGTGCCTGGCCCAATCTTCCCAATCACCAATTAGTGTGATCACCTGTGTACTTCCCTATATTACCTCACTTCCCCTGCACTCCCTTGCCGGATCTTGTTGCCTTAGTGCCTAGTGAAAGCGTTCCCTTGTCTGTTCCTAGCCCGTGTTTCCAGACCTTCTGCCGTTGCCCCTGACTACGATCCTTGCTGCCTGCCCCGACCTTCTGCTACGTCCGACCTTGCTTCTGCCTACTCCCTTGTACCGCGCCTATCTTCAGTATCTTCAGCAGTCAGAGAGGTGAGCCGTTGCTAGTGGATACGACCTGGTCACTACCGCCGCAGCAAGACCATCCCGCTTTGCGGCGGGCTCTGGTGAAAACCTGTAGTGGCTTAGAACCGGTCCACTAGCGCGGTCCTCGCCAATCCCTCTCTGGCACAGAGGATCCACTACCTGCCAGCCGGCATCGTGACAAGGAAAATTAAGAAGCCAACACACATATTTGACTGCCAGGTAAATCTGAAACCTTTGTGATCCGCTAAAATGAATCTAACATTTATGGAAAATTAGATGACCTTATGAAACTGAAGGAGTTAAAGTGAAAAGGGAGGAGGCCAGATTTAGGAAAGACAAAAGACTCAAACAATCAACTGATCAACTTAAAGTAAATGGATATATCTGGTGAACAGTCCTGTAAGGCCTAACCTAAGCAATCTTTATAACTATTTACACTGCTTGTTAATGTAGCATACTAAGCTGCAATGAAACTTTTCCCACAGGACTCAAGGAATATACATAACATAAACTCGCTTCCAGCTTGTATGCACATGCGGTCAACTGCTTTTAGGTGCCGATAAATCTTACAATGGTAAATGTTATCGTCAACAAATCAACACTGTCAAATAAGTATATCTTGAATAATAACAGACCTGATGGCCATTATAAACAGCACACAGCTGCTAGGAAAGGATCCACTCACAGTACAGAAAGAAATGAATGAACTTCAAGCTGAAAATCTGTTCTTTTACATACTAACTGGCGGAGAGCCCAATCAGATTGACACCCTACATGACCCAATTTCTTGCATGATAACACCGAGCAAAAATGTAAACTGAGTAAAATACAGTGGAGGTAGACATAAGTGTACAGCTGTGAGCTATCTTACTAATGGCTTCTCCTTCTAGCACCGTTTTTTCCTTTATTAACTTATTGCATTGATCTATACACTTAACAGGAAAACTCAAAAGGAGTTGTTCTGTAACAGATATTGACTTGTATACCATTAAAAGGTTAAAAAGAACAATGAAAAAGTGTGTATAAAAAAGGCATTTAGACATCTACTGAATATCCATTATTTATCTATTATTTATGTCATATCTATCATCTTTCTAATATTAATTTACATAACATGTATAATCTATCTATCTTCCTATCTATCTCACAGGGAATGCCTCAAACCAAATAAGATGAAAAAAATATATACAGTGGCTTATTCTGCTGCCTACTCCATGGAATAAACCATTGTTTATTTTTTTTTTATGTCATTGTGTGTGCTGCATTTATCTGTTGGATATTGTGGAGGACCTGCCACTCGTGCCCTTTACATGCTAGCACCCTGCACTTATTTTGCTAACTTGGATATGCTGCTTTCATTGGAATTTTCATTGGATCTATCTTTTTATCTATCTATTTATCTAATTCTTGAAGGAGAACTAGGGGCAGACTGACAACACTCAGGGCCCCCGGACAAAATAAAGCAAGGGTCCCCTGCAAGACTCCACCCTTGGCCACACCTCTATCATGCCACTATCTCAACAAAATCCTTCCTCATGCCCCACCCCTACACACACACAATTTTTTTTTAAATTATATAACATATAACATAACATTTATATATAACACGTTAACGTAGGTAAAATAAGTTTCCGCAACCAATAATACCGGTATACAAGGAGGAAATATATACCATCACACAGTGACTGAATTATACCACCTTACTGTATTGAATAAAACCACTTAACACAGACCAGTATTCTCCCATACAGCGCCTATATAGAAGTAGATACCAGCTGTACACAGGATCTGTATATCATATAAGTGATTATATACAGGGCCAAATGGCAGTAGATACCAGCTGTATACAATTCTGTATACCATATAAGTGATTATATACAGGAACAGATGGCGGTAGAGACCAGCTATACACAGGATCTGTATACCATATAACTGATTATATACAGGGCCATATGGCAGTAGAGACCAGCTGTACACAGTTCTGTATACCATATAAGTAATTATATACAGGACCATATGGCGGTAGAGACCAGTTGTACACAGGATCTGTATTCCATATAACTGTTTTTTTACAGGACCATATGGCGGTAGATACCAGCTGTACACAGTTCTGTATACCATATACGTGGTTTTATCTATCTATCTATCTATCTATCTATCTATCTATCAGTCTATTAATACAGATTTACATAACATTCATTAGTTATCTACAGTATATAGCTATCCATCTAATCTATCTATTCATCTAATGCATCTATCCACAGTATCTATCTATTTATCTATCTATCTTTCTACAACAAAAGATCATAGCAGCAAGTCAGCTTCCGAAGTGCTGCTTCTCCTCTGCTTGTATCTATCTTTCTATCAGTCTATTAATATACTGTAGATTTACATAATATCTATTGTTATCTATCTATCTATCCTTATGTGTTTTTCTAGCACACTACTGTATAAACCTTGTAGCATTTCATGCAGGAACACGTCTTTGATGTGTCACACTGACATGCACAAGTTATAGAACTTCACATACTTTTGAATGAACAAAAAATGTGAAGAACTCATAGAAGTCATATAGTAACTATGCTCATATTCTTACCTAATATATGTATTCCTATAAAGCTTAAAACAACAGTTTATATTCTACGTCCTCAAAATCTTTTTTTATCTGTTGATATTCTACTTACTCACAATCTGCTACATATATATGACTAGTGAAAAAAAATGTACATGCAAAGTCTGAGCTGTACCCTCACACCCCCCAAACTATATCATGCGTCAACAAAATAATTTTTATTATAAGGCTAGAAACAGACATGCCAGTTTTGTCCAAAAATGCCCCAAAAATTCCATATTCACTGCATGGGGTTTTTAGGGAGCACAAACGCTGAAGCCAGATGTCAACTTGGAGGCAATAGGGTATGAAAATCCGTACCTACATGACATTTGTAAATGTATTTGTGAAATGTCTACATGTATGTGGGTGTCCTAGATTTAGGTCTTGATTAGTAATGTGACTAAACTGTTAACTCACAAATAATTGTACCATTCATATATTAACCCCTTCACGCAGAACGCCATATATATGCGGCGGATGACGTGATACCTTGGCGCATTCTGCCGTATATATACGGTGTTCAATAAATGCTCGCTCCCTTGGCACTGATCGGGTTAATTAGCTAAAGTCCCGTGGTGTCCAGCAGGAGAACACTCCCGCCCGACACCCCGGGACCCCGTTTGATGAACCCAATCAGCGGTCGGGTGTGCAGGGGCGGCCGGTGTTTGGTGGGTGTGCAGCAGGATCGGCGGGTTCGGAGGGTGCAAGGCAGGATCGACGGGAGCGGTGGGTGTCCGGAGGTCCGTTGACGGTGTCCACGATGGTGGGGGATAAGTGCCCTCCCCTTACAAGTTGCAATGCCCAGACAGTCTGGGCATGCTGGGAGTTGTAGTTTTGCAACATCTGAAGGACCACAGTTTGGAGACCACTGTGTAGTGGTCTCCAAACTGTGGTCCTCCAGATCTTGCAAAACTACAACTCCCAGCATGCCCAGACACCCAATGCCTGTCACGGCATGCTGGGACTTGTAGTTTTGCAAGATCTGGAGGACCACAATTTAGAAACCACTACACAGTGGTCTCCAAACTGTAGTCCTCCAGAAGTTGCAAAATTACAACTCCCAGCATGCCCGGCTGCAAACGGCTGTCTGGGCATGCTGGGAGTTGTAGTTGTGTGGACTTGTAGTTTTGCAAGATCTGGAGGGCCACAGTTTGGAAATCACTGTGCAGCGGTCTCTAAACGGTGGTCCTACAGATCTTGCATAACTACCAGCATCAAGTAGGAGGAGAAAATGGAAGTCTCCGGATGTGCTTAAAATATAACTTTTACTAGATTTATTAAGAGGGTTTTTAAGTGTCAATAGGTGTTGGTTCATGAATTGCCAGGTGGCAAAAAGTAAACAGAACAAAGTGCAGATTTTGGGAAGGTGGCTGAGCCCAGCCATTATCCCTTAGCACAATTACTGATAAAAATTATTAAATAAATACACTGCCAGCACGATCACTGGAAGGGGTACACAGCTATTTAAGGTACTGCCAGGGTATAGTATATATACCGCCAAGGTACACAACAATTTAAAGTACTGACGTCATCAGGGAGGTATATGTGACTATCTTATATTCATCCAAGTCGGTACCACAGAGTATATAAAAGTCAATCAAGATATATGCCCAAATTTTTTTTTAAAGAAAATCATGATACCAAACAGAAATATACACAGTGAGATCAGACAAATAGTCTATTGCCCTAGGCATCTTATAGCCAATAGCATCGCCTGTAGGGAAAAAATAGCAGATCCACTGTATGTGTTCCCCATCCTGCGATCCACCTAAAGAAAAAAGCAGGAAAAGATTCTTTCACAATGATGTCCTGTAAAAAAGCAATGTCTATAGACCTGTGCAATGACAGTCTATAGTACTCACGGTTTCACCGGATCAGTGGAGTGACAGCGTGAGACACCTGCAATCTACAGGGAGCCGGGGATTACCGACTCACTTGCGGGTTCCAGCGAGGAGATGGCATCTGACATCACATCTGCCTAACGCCGATTAAATATGCGTTGGCCACGCCCATTGAGTGACGTCACTTAATGGGCGTGGCCAACGCATGTTTAATCGGCGCCCCCTGACGAAGCGCATTGGCGTGAAACGTGCGTTGGGGTAGGTGCAGGTAACTACATGGCTCGGTTGTGGTAATATACCTCTGTAATTCTTTCTGAATGCTGTTGCATCTGAACTCAAATATTGAACCTTATTGCATGGTCTGCATCTTTGCATGTGAGTCCCTTGTTTATGCAACGTTTGTCAGTGTTCTTTGCATTCATATACCCCTCACCTTGAGCCTGTATGTTTCTGCCTTTTCTTCCAGCTGTGTACACTGTGCTTTTTAATTGCTATGATGCATTTTTTTATTCTCAATAAATAAACTTTTGTAATGTTTCATACATCGTTGTTGCTGACGCTTTTGTTGTTGGTGTTGAATTTTCCCAGAGGGTGGCCTCGGCAACATATTCTTTGTTATATTGCCTTATAGGTGACAAACAGTGGTCTATGTAGAACCACCTTATTAATTTCTACGTTATAGTAAAATAACTACCTGCATGCCTGGCAACAAGCAGCTGTCAGTAGATGCTGGGAGTTGTAGTTTTGCAAAAGCTGGAGGCACACTAGTGGGTAAACACTGAGTTAGTCTGTTACCCAATTCATTGTTTTCCCCCCAGTGTGCCTTCAGCTGTAGCAAAACTACAACTCCCAGCATGCACAGTCTGTCAGTTCATGTTTAGAGTTGTAATTTTGCAACAGCTGGAGGTTTGCGCCATAAACCCCCCACCCCCACAGGGTTCAATCACATGGGCGGGGGGCGGGGGTTTAAAGCTAGTTTCCCAATGCAAGTTTGAGCTGCGGCAAATTTTCCCCCGAAACTCAAATGCCCAGCGGGAAACTCACTGTAAACCTCCACCCGTGTGAATGTACCTTAACCAAAATGTGTTTCCAAAACAGAGACTCCAGCTGCTTCTAAACAATAACTCCCGACATTGCCGGACAGCCATTTACTGTCCAGGCATGCTGGGAGTTTTGCAACAGCTGGAGGCACCTTGTTTGGGAAACACTGGCTTAGGGCATTTTTGAAGCTGCAAGAAACAACAAAAGAAAAAAGAAAAAAAGAAAACATGAAACACCTACACCTCAACCCAGCTGAGGAATATGGTGGAGAGAGAATTATGCTTTTAGACTGCCCCAGGCCTGGACTTGTTATGATAATTGTGGGTCCAATTAATTAAAAGGTGTATAAATACATTTTACTGAAGAATGAAGAATGTAAGGGCAGAAGTCTTTGACCTGAAACTAATGAGACATTGAGTGATGTAACAAGACCATGACACAAAGCACACAAGTAGTATAACTGAAGAATGGTTAAAAAAGAGGATTTTACTTTGTGGAATAAGTATTTGACCTATTGCAAAACATGACTTAATCACAGAAGGCAGATGTTTCTTATAGTTGGCCACCAGTTTTACACACGTCTCAGAAGGAATTTTATACCACTCCTTTTTGTGGATCTTAAAGGGGTATTCCAGGAAAAAACTTTTTTTTTATCAACTGGCTCCAGAAAGTTAAACAGATTTGTAAATTACTTCTACTAAAAAATCTTAATCCTTTCAATAATTATCAGCTGCTGAAGTTGAGTTGTTATTTTCTGTCTGGCAACAGTGCTCTCTACTGACATCTCTGCTTGTCTCGGGAACTGCACAGAGTAGAAGAGGTTTGCTATGGGGATTTGCTTCTAAAATGGGCAGTTCCCAAGACACGTGTCATCAGAGAGCACTTAGACAGAAAAGAACAACTCAACTTCAGAAGCTCATAAGTATTGAAAGGATTAAGATTTTTTTAATAGAAGTAATTTACAAATCTGTTTAACTTTCTGGAGCCAGTTGATATATAAAAACAGTTTTTTCCTGGATAACCCCTTTAAGCTCGGAAAGGCTAGGCCACTCCAGGACCTTAATGTGTTTCTTCTTGAGCCACTCCCTTGTTCCCTTCGCTGTGTGTTTTCAATGACTGAAAACTGAAATAAACATCCATGACCCATTTTAAATGCCCTGGCTGAAGGAAGGAGGTTCTCACCCAAGATTTGACGGTACCAGAGGCATAGCTTGTAGCTTCTGGGCCCCAATGGAGAATCTGCAACAGGGCCCCATATGCCAAATATACTACTGGTCTCTTATGGGGCAGAGGTGTTTTTGGGCCCCCTTAGGCACCAGGACCCCGGTGCGACTGCTACCTCTATAGTTACGCCCCTGGACGGTACATGGCTCCAACCATTGTTCCTTTTGATGCAGTGAAGTTGTACTGTCCCCTTAGCAGAAAATCAACACCAAAGCATAGTGTTTCCACCTCCATGTTTGACAGTTGGGATGGTGGTCTTGAGGTCATAGACAGCATTCCTACAACTCTAAATACGAAAAGTTAAGTTAATGTCATACAGCTTGATTTTGGTCTCATCTAACTTCAAACATTTTATGCGGTTCCCCTCTGCATCATTTAGATGATTATTGACAAATTTGAGATGGGCATGTACATGTGCTTTCTTGAGCAGAGGGAATTTGTGAGCGCTGCAGGATTTCAGTTTTTCACAGTGTCGTGTGCTATCAATTGTTTTCTTGGTGAATATGGTCCCAGCTTTCTTGACATCATTGACGAGATCCTCTAGTCTAGTTTTGGGCTGATTGCTCACTGTTCGTATGATCATTGAAACTCAACAAGGTGAGACCTTGCATGGAGCCCCCAACCTTCTATCGAACGAACTGTTGTAAGCGTCTGACCAAGCTTTTAAGCAATGGTCTTGTAGCCCATTCCAGCCTTGTGTAAGTTTCCAATATTGTCCCTGATATCCTTGGACAGCTCTTTGGTCTTCTTGGCCATAGTGAGGAGTTTGGAATCTGATTGATTTATTGATTCTGTGGACAGGTGTCTTTTATACAGGGGAAAATATGAGATTAGGAGCACTCCCTTTAAGAGAGTAATCTTAATCTCAGCTTGTTGCCTTTATAAAAGACATTTGGAAGCCAGAAATCTTGTTACTTATTTCCCTGAATAAAATGCAAGTCAAATCATAACTTATTTGAAACATTATTATTATTATATCTTTTTTTTGCTATTCTGTCTCTCACTGTTCAAATAAACCTACCATTTAAAATATAGACTGAACATTTCTTTGTCAGTGAGGGATCAAATATTTATTTCCTTCACTGCAATATGCTGCTTACTATACATGAAGTAGACATAATTGAATATGGGATTAATCTGTTTAACCTTACTAAGGGATAGCTAAACCATTTTGGGTGTTCAATAATACATTTTTAAAAAATGAAGAGAAAACTAGTAATGGTTGCTTGGTCTTATATTATTACTGCTCAGAAAATATATCATTGTCTAATAGAACAGAGACAATAGTATGATTTTAATTGTGTAAATTGCTATTGACCAACTATATACAATTGACAACTAGAGTGATCACTTAGAACCCTTAATTTCACATCCACTAAATTGCAAACTAAAACATAATTTTTATTAAAATGCCTTTACAAAATAAAAATCTCAACCCTCGGCCGGAGGTCTCCTCACCTACACCATGCCCCTCAGGGGATCTTCTTGTATGGTCTATACAAGTAAATCACTGATTGTACTGATCAGTGCTATGTCATTGCAATCCAGAAATTGTTATAAATAGTCCCCTGTGGGGACTTAAATAGGTACTGGCAGATTCAAAAACCTTTTATATGTTGTATATGGCAAAACATTTGTTACGCCTAGCGCTCCGGGTCCCCGCTCCTCCCCGGAGCGCTCACGGCGCCTTTCTCCCTGCAGCTCCCCGGTCAGCGCTGACCGGGAGCGCTGCCCTGTCATGGCCGTTGGGGATGCGATTCGCACAGCGGGACGCGCCCGCTCGCGAATCGCATCCCAGGTCACTTACCCGTTCCCGTCTCCTGCGGTCATGTGCTGGCGCGCGCGGCTCCGCTCTCTAGGGCGCGCGCGCGCCAGCTCCCTGAGACTTAAAGGGCCAGTGCACCAATGATTGGTGCCTGGCCCAATTAGCTTAATTGGTTCCCATCTGTTTCCTGGCTATATCTAGTCTCCTCCCTTGCACTTCCTTGCCGGATCTTGTTGCCCTAGAGCCTAGTGAAAGCGTTTTTGTGTGTTTATACCCTGTGTACCAGAACTTTGCTATCTCCCCTGACTACGAACCTTGCCGCCTGCCCCCGACCTTCTGCTACGTCCGACTTTGCTTCTGCCTACTCCCTTGTACCTCGCCTATCTTCAGCAGCCAGAGAGGTGAGCCGTTGCTAGTGGATACGACCTGGTCACTACCGCCGCAGCAAGACCATCCCGCTTTGCGGCGGGCTCTGGTGAAAACCTGTAGTGTCTTAGAACCGGTCCACTAGCACGGTCCTCGCTATCCCTCTCTGGCACAGAGGATCCACCTCCTGCCAGCCGGCATCGTGACAGTAGATCCGGCCATGGATCCCGCTGAAGTTCCTCTGCCTGTTGTCGCCGACCTCCCCACACTGGTCGCCCAGCAAGCCCGACAGATTGCCCAACAAGATCACCAGCTGTCGTACTTGACCACCATGACTCAGCAACTCCAGTCGCAGCTACAGCAGATTCAGTCTCAGCTACAGCAGCAGCAACCATCTCCTCCGCCAGCTCCTGCACCTCTTCCGCAGCGAGTGGCCACTCCTAGCCTCCGCCTGTCTTTGCCGGACAAATTTAATGGGGACTCTAAGTTTTGCCGTGGCTTTCTTTCCCAATGTTCCCTGCATCTGGAGATGATGTCGGATCAGTTTCCTACTGAAAGGTCTAAGGTGGCTTTCGTAGTCAGCCTTCTGTCTGGAAAAGCCCTGTCATGGGCCACACCGCTCTGGGACCGTGATGACCCCGTCACTGCCTCTGTACACTCCTTCTTCTCGGAAATTCGAAGTGTCTTTGAGGAACCTGCCCGAGCCTCTTCTGCTGAGACTGCCCTGCTGAACCTGGTCCAGGGTAATTCCTCCGTTGGCGAGTACGCCATACAATTCCGTACTCTTGCTTCTGAACTTTCCTGGAATAATGAGGCTCTCTGCGCGACCTTTAAAAAAGGCCTATCCAGCAACATTAAAGATGTTCTGGCCGCACGAGAGACTCCTGCTAGCCTGCATGAACTCATTCATCTAGCCACTCGCATTGACATGCGTTTTTCTGAGAGGCATCAAGAGCTCCGCCAGGAAAAAGACTTAGATCTCTGGCCACCTCTCCCACAGTCTCCACTGCAATCTGCGCCTAGGCCTCCCGCCGAGGAGGCCATGCAAGTGGATCGGTCTCGCCTGACCCTGGAAGAGAGGAATCGCCGTAAGGAAGAGAATCTTTGTTTGTACTGTGCCAGTACTGAACATTTTCTGGTGGATTGCCCAATCCGTCCTCCACGTTTGGGAAACGCACGCTCACACTCAGCTCTCGTGGGTGTGGCGTCTCTTGATGCCAAGTCGGCTTCTCCACGTCTCAAGGTACCTGTTCGGATTTCCACTTCAGCCAGCTCTCCCCTCTCAGCCATGGCCTGTCTGGACTCTGGAGCTTCTGGGAATTTTATTCGGGAGTCCTTTGTGAATAAATTCCATATTCCGGTGACCCGTCTTGTCAAGCCACTCCGCATCTCCGCGGTCAACGGAGCCAGGTTGGACTGTACCATACGTTTCCGCACGGAGTCCCTTCTTATGAGCATCGGATCTCATCACGAGAGGATTGAACTTTTGGTCCTCCCCAATTGCACCTCGGAAATTCTCCTTGGACTTCCCTGGCTTCAACTTCATTCCCCAACCCTGGATTGGTCCACTGGGGAGATCAAGAGTTGGGGGTCCTCTTGTGCCAAGAACTGTCTAAAACCGGTTCCCAGTAACCCTTGCCGTAACTCTGTGGTTCCTCCTGTATCCGGTCCCCCTAAGGTCATTAAGGACTCTGCCTGCCACAGGAAATGCCCCTCCCCCCCTCCCAGGCAAGCTTCTGTGTCCCCTCATGGCCCTCGTCCTGGTGTCACACTGCCCCGTGCCAGGTCTCGCCCTCTGCCCTCTCTCCCCATTCCTACTCCTGCGGTTCTGCCTGCCGTTGAGGAATCCCTCCTTCCTTTCCCGGTGTCCTCATCCCAGGGGAGGCAGTTACCCGATAAAGAGAAGGGGAGACCTAAGGGGGGGGGTACTGTTACGCCTAGCGCTCCGGGTCCCCGCTCCTCCCCGGAGCGCTCACGGCGCCTTTCTCCCTGCAGCTCCCCGGTCAGCGCTGACCGGGAGCGCTGCCCTGTCATGGCCGTTGGGGATGCGATTCGCACAGCGGGACGCGCCCGCTCGCGAATCGCATCCCAGGTCACTTACCCGTTCCCGTCTCCTGCGGTCATGTGCTGGCGCGCGCGGCTCCGCTCTCTAGGGCGCGCGCGCGCCAGCTCCCTGAGACTTAAAGGGCCAGTGCACCAATGATTGGTGCCTGGCCCAATTAGCTTAATTGGTTCCCATCTGTTTCCTGGCTATATCTAGTCTCCTCCCTTGCACTTCCTTGCCGGATCTTGTTGCCCTAGAGCCTAGTGAAAGCGTTTTTGTGTGTTTATACCCTGTGTACCAGAACTTTGCTATCTCCCCTGACTACGAACCTTGCCGCCTGCCCCCGACCTTCTGCTACGTCCGACTTTGCTTCTGCCTACTCCCTTGTACCTCGCCTATCTTCAGCAGCCAGAGAGGTGAGCCGTTGCTAGTGGATACGACCTGGTCACTACCGCCGCAGCAAGACCATCCCGCTTTGCGGCGGGCTCTGGTGAAAACCTGTAGTGTCTTAGAACCGGTCCACTAGCACGGTCCTCGCTATCCCTCTCTGGCACAGAGGATCCACCTCCTGCCAGCCGGCATCGTGACAACATTAAAGCAACCACTACTAGTTTTCTCTTGATTTTTTAAATATGAAGATGGAAAACAAACTTTTTAAAATCAACTGGTGCCAAAAAGTTAAACAGATTCGTAAATCATTTTTATTTAACTATTCTTAAATCTTAACCCTTCTAGTACTTAGCAGCAACTGTATGCTCCAGAGGAAGTTGTATAGTTCTTTTCTGTCTGACCACAGGGCTCTCTACTGACACCTCCATTTCAGGAACTGTCCAGAGCACAGAAGTAATTTACAAATCTGTTTAACTTTCTGGGGCAAGTATATTAAGAAAAAAATATACCCCTTTAACCTTTCTAATATACTTCATAAGGAAATTTGATTTCCTCTTCATAGAAATTGTGGCTTATAAAATCATGGCTTTGTCCAAACTGAAGCACAGGCATGGACAAAGCCCATTAACTACTGTCTGACAGTACTCCTCTGTAATCTCTCCTGTCTGATAGTACTCCTCTGTGCTCTTTCATGTCTGATAGCACTCCTCTGTGCTCTGTCCTGTCTGACAGCACTCCTCTGTGCTCTCTCTCCTGTCTGATAGTACTCCTCTGTGCTCTCTCCTGTCTGATAGCACTCCTCTTTGCTCTCTCCTGTCTAATAGTACTCCTCTGTGCTCTCTCCTGTCTGATAGAACTCCTCTGTGCTCTCTCTCCTGTCTGATAGTACTCCTCTGTGCTCTTTCATATCTGATAGCACTCCTCTGTGCTCTCTCCTGTCTAATAGGACTCCTCTGTGCTCT